>NW_026896748.1:0-247140 GCF_033153095.1 Gastrolobium bilobum | reverse complement strand
CTACTCAGAACCTTACACCATGACGCGTCCAAAGGCCATTATACCTGTTGCTTCTATCTCCAAGAAGAGAACCCGAACAGGGAAAAAGCTCAAACCTGAGCAAACCACAGTCGACCGCACAATCATACCACAACGAGACATAGTCCTCAGTAGCTCCAAACACGGAGATCTCGACCGATGGCTGACCGAGGATATAGCAGAACTGGATTGGGAACTCTTCGTTGAGCCTCCCTCAAGAGCTGACACCGAGTTCGTGACTGCATTCTTGGAGGGGATGAAGAAAGAAGATCTTCCAAAGCTCCTCATCAGAGGCGTGAAAGTAGACTTCTCCCTTGAAGAAATGGGGAACCAAGGAATCCATCCCTAGGAAGCAACTCAAATTCAAAGCAAAGGTATGGATGCATTTTATTAACTCCCGTCTTATTCCCGTGAGCAATGACTCTAGAGTAAACTGGGAAAGAGCAGTGCTGGTCTTCTGCATCTTGACTAAGAAGAAGTTTGATGTTGGGAGGATTGTTTACAAACAACTGGTGGCAAATGCACCAAGAAACTCCCCCTTCTTTTTCCCTTGTCTGGTCACTGAAATGTGCAAGAGGTCTGGTCTAAAGGCCAATATCCCAATTTCAGATGAAATCATTCCAGAAGGGTCAGACATTGATCAGTCCACGATAAAAAGAATCAGAGACAATGAAGGATTGAAAAGTGAGGAGGAAGAAGAAAAAGAAGAGAAAGAAGAAAAAGAAAGAAAGGAGGAAGAAGAAGAAGCTGAAGTTTCGGGCAATGTGAAGGAAGAACCTTAGAAAACTCCAAGAAGGGAAAAACTTCCCTTTAAGAGAGCTCCTGCAAAGAGTGGACGAAGGCAGTTCCTAGTCGAGACAACTGACATGACCCAATGTCAAACTATGTTCGGTCTCGGAGCAGACCTTCTCGCCACTCAAGTGCAAGCCTTAGAAGACACAGTTGGAAGGGAGCTGCAATCTCTGAAAGAAGCCAGCTTGCTCATCAACAAAGAAAAGGTGGCCCTGCAGAATGAACTTGACCAGATAAAAAATGCTGGACCACTGCCTCTGAAAAGGAAGATTGAGGAATGAGAAGGATCCTCAACCTTGCAAAACACGGTGAAAGACCTGGTGAAAGCAGTAGAGATGATGAACAAGAAAATGGAAGAAAGGGAGCAAGCCCACGAAAAAAACAGAAAAGACTGGAAGGAGGAGATCAGGCTCTTGAAAGATGAATTGGTGAAGAACAAGGAGGAGGAAATTCAACTCTGATTGTACTACAGAGCTCGGGATCAAATCTTCGCCAGTAACTGGGGAGAAAAATTCAAGGGACAAACTCCATATCCACCGTTTCCAAATGTCTTCCCTCCAGAAGCAATAACAAATGCTCCGTTTAGCGGAGCAAGACAAGAAATTGGAGAGCATTAAGGGTCGCTACGGTGACCCCAGGTTCATTCGTTCCCTATCCTTTTTAACTTGTTTAAATCTGTTAGAATGAATGCCTGAAAGTTTTGTGGTGGAATCTTACTGACTTTGCTCCTAGATAAATGACTTCTGTGGTGTACCAGGGATTCGCCACCATGTTTTATTTTTTTAAAAATATCGTTTTTAATTTTCGTTAAGTTTACCGTCCTAAGTGTCCTGATCTACTCAATGATTCTTTTTGCCCAGGATTTTTCTCCTTGAGATGCCCTAAAGAGTTTACAGTTTCTAACAAAGCAACATAAGGCATCACTCTGATTTGGAGCAACACCATGCACAAAAAGCAGCACTCCAAAAATCGGACACTCTGTTATTCAGTGGACTTATTGAGTTACCAAGGAAAGAACTTCAGACTGTTTAAGTAAATTACTCTGCCCCTGTTTTTTTTTTTAAAAAAAAAGGGTCAGCTCCTCTGCTCCAAAAATTTCGCTCAAAGAGCTCAAGTCATCAAGTTGAGAGCAAGAGCCGCTCAAAGAGCATTCTGTTGAAGGTCAGCCTTATGCAAAGACAAGGGTATTGACTTCCAATTAAAAGACCTGAAAAAAAAGAAATAGAGAAGGGAGCTAAGAAGTAAGAGAAGAAATCAAGCCAAAAAGTTCAATCCGGAAGCAACTCTGTGGGAAACTGACTGAAAGAGTGGAAGAGGTCACACACACAATGAAGCTGGTGAAACTCACAAGTCAGATGAGTGCTCTAATGAAGCAATGGAAGGAGTTAAGTTAACTCTTCATCGATAATCTCAAGGAGCATTAGCCTGCCACAAGAAGACTGTTGGTTGTGAAGGATTACTCGTGATGAGTAATATCTAGTTTTGGGGTGATGATGGTCCTCAAAAGTTGAGGCCCATTAAGTGTAAATTGTTCCACAAAACCCATGTTTGGTTATAAATCACTCCCTTCAACCTTCTTCTTTCCATATAGAGCAACTATTTTGAATAGTGGACTAGAGCAATACCGAAAATGGGAAATAAGGTAGACCTAGAGCAAATTTAACATTATCTTTTTCACATATGACTATTGGGTTAGTTTGCTTTGTTCAGGACACCTAAGGCCCATCAGAAGGAACCACAAAATGAAGAGAGAAGAAGGAGTGTTGCGCAGAAAGAAAAAAAAGCCTGCTGGAGTACAACAGCAGTCAAAGGAAGCAATGGGAAGCCGCCACGTCAGCCACAACAGAGAAGGTGGAGGTGCTACCTCTGCTACAGTACGCAAGCAAAGGAGCTGAGCAATCAAAAGCAGCCACGTCAGCTGCAGCAGAAGGAGTGGAGGTGCCTCCCTGAATCCGATACTCCTACTCACAAAGGGAGCCAAAAGCAAGGGGGACCATCTCCATTTAAGGCCAAACTGGCAAAAAGCAAGGCTACCATTGGAGAGGATCTCTATTCGGAGCTGAGCTGGCAAGAAGCAAAGCTACCATTGGAGAGGATTTAAACAAAGCACGACCCTTGATGAAAGGAACAATGGAGATCAAATGAAGAACCCTATAAAAGGAACAAGCAATCCTCATAAAAAAAGGGATCAGCGCCCATCCTAGGACTCGTTATCTCTTTGTTTTTCTTTTTGTAAAAATGCTCACTAGGAGCTAACTTCCTCTAAGTAGGTGAGGGTTCCATAGAAGTAATCCATTTTGTCTTAGGATAACTTTGTAAGGAACACATATTTTATAAATGAATTTTGAGTTGCTCTTTGGTTTAATTTATTGATTTTGTGAAACCCTTTTGGCTGGCAACCTCATCCCGGGACCACTCGGTTGATGAAACACTGACAAAGGCGTGTGGAGCATTATCAAGATCCTGGGGTAGTTTAGCCTGAAGAAAGGAGGGAGAAACACCTGGAATGGGGAGCACTGTCATGTGAATCCATGCTCTTTTGAGAAGGCAACATGGTTTCCTTGCATATAACACCAAGTACTATGGAGTAACGTGGAGAGTAAGGCCTTACCCTCTGCTTACCTATAGCAAAGCAAGGGAAGGAGCAAAATCCACTTGTAAACTATGCTACCAAGCAAGGTTAACCAAAGGTGTGAAAACATGGAACCCGTAACACCTACTTGACTTTTTTTGAAATTAATCTTAACTCAAACTTCTATCACAACCTTTTCCTCACGATAACTGAACTGTGTTTTACCAGCTGATGTTCTTACTTTCATTTCGTTGACTGCTCTTGAAGTTACTTAAATTGATGCATTTTTATTCGATGACCCTGCTAAGTCATTCACTGCTCTCATCTGGTTCAGAATGGTTAACATTGTTTAACTAGCTGCCCAGAGATTGTTCTTTGTGAAGCTTAGCTGAGAATAGTACTTTCTTTATTTGCTCCATTTTACAAATTAAGTTTCCTTTAGCGCTTCTTACTTCACAACTGCTCCCTGAGGACGATAAATCTGGGGCTACAATACCCTATATTGCTTGACACGTACGCTTGCGTATAGTTGAAGAGAGTTGCTCTTAGTCAGAGTAGATTGCTCCTGTTGGCAATCATGATTATTACTCTGCACTCTTGCTCTCTGAAAAGATATTCCCGAGCAGCTTTCGGTTCGACCAAGCAGTGGGCGAGTTGCAACACTCAGTGCTGCTGGCCCCCATGGCATTAAATAACCCCATTGATAAATATTGAAAATGAAATACCAGATAGCAAAATTAAAGGGATAAACCCAAATGGATCAAAGAGCCCACTCTTGTGTCCCAAATGGATCAAAGTAGTAAGTTAGTAGTAAAAAATTTTGGTAGTAAGAATATCCTTCCTCGTAGTTATATACTTGCAACTTTCATATTTTTATTCAAGACAACTTAATTCATTTTAGGGAAAAATATTTTTGCAGTTAATGCAGATAAGTTATCTGCATTTATTCCCAAAATGACGTCGTTTTGATATTGAAATCTTAAAAAATTATAAAGACTATTATAACCCTGAAATAAATTAAAATTATAAAAACACCATGATTTCTGTTCCAAAACGACGTCATATTGGGCATTATCTATCGTAACTGAAGAAAAAGCGAACCCTTCATTTTATCGTACAACTTCACTTTTTATATGTTGTCATAATTGCTAACCAATTGTTAAAAGACTAAAATTAAAGTTTATAGGACCTAAATTGTTGGCCTTGTAATTGTATAGAGTCTACTATTTAGCTGTAAAAAAAACCTCATCGCTCTTCAAGTCTCTCTTTTCCTTGTATGTGATGATATCTATTTCTCTCTATTACCTTTTGAATATGTTATTCAACTTTGAAATTATAAAATATCAATCTTCATTGCTTGGTATTTGACTGTTTGGGCCAAGATGTGCTCAAGGGATAACACTAGCAAAATATTAAGGAGCAAGTGTGCAGCAACTAAAGAACAATTAACCACTTAGAGAGCAGATCCACCCAAGTTGTGCAAGCGTACACATAAAGTAATATCGGATTTCATATGAGCCCCATATTACCGTCCTCAAGGAACAATTGTAAAAGTGACGTTTAAAAGAAATGTAAGTGATAAAACATAGATTAATAACAATTATAAGGTAAAAAGACATTTATGTTGAGGAGCCAAATTGTTCTAAGTTTAAGGCTTCTCCAAAGAGAACTTGTCACCAGCTATTTGAACAAAGTCAAACAATTCTGCAATGACTAAGCACTGAGTTTTCCCTTTTTAAACTTATTTGAACATGCCTCGAAAAAATCAAAGAACCCTGAAAATGAAACTACTAGTTGTTGACTAAAGAGGTTCAGAGAGTAGTTGACATTAAGATCTTTAGGAGCAATACAGAAACAGAAAATAAACGAAGCTGGTTGTGAAATATTTTTAGTTTCGAGTGATTAACAAAAGAAAATTTATAAAAGTCTTAGTTCAAGAGTAAAGAAACGTAGGCTTTGGGATTGGTATTTTCACCTTTTGGTCGTTCCTACAATGACATAGGAATTTAGAAATAAAATGTTCTCCCACAACAATTATGGGTTTGAAGACATATTCCTTTATCCACACGTTTTTTGCTCCTTAAGTAAACTGAAGCAAATAGGCCTTGTGTGCTCCAAATCACTTGAGGAGTCTCGATTTAAAACTCAAGGGAGATTATGTTTGCCTCCTTCAAAGAAGTATGACTAAAGAGATCGCTAGCAAAATCAGTCTACCCATAACAGTACTCCTCTTTTTTGATATTCCTCTAGCTCAGAGCCAAATACCCTAAAGCTACTAATGTTGCTCCACACTGCCTTGTGAGGGTTTCATCGACCAAGTGGTTCCAGGATGAGGTTGCAAACCAAGAGGTTTCACAATATTGAAACGTTAAACCAAGAAACATCTCACATTTCATTAAAGAAAACATGATTCAATTACAATCTCAACCTAAGACAAAGAGGTTACTTCTACCTCACCCTTAGCCTACTAAAATAACTTAGCTCATGCTAAGGAGCATGGTAAAATCCTAAAAATAGAAATCTCGAAAATTAAGCTAAAAAGCGATAATGGATATTCTCTATCTTGAAGATGATCCGGTGGAGGTTTCTCTTTCTTATTCATAGGCGTTGACTCCTCTCTAACTGATATCCTCAATTCGATTGATCAAAGGTTCATAATTCTCCAAGTGCTCTCCAATTAGAGCCTTGCTCCTTGCCATGTCAGCCTTATTTACTTTTGTGGTCCCTTTCTTTTGCACTTTTTTTGAAATTCCCATTGTTGAGGCGTTGCACACATTTTTCCCTGTCATTGTTGATGTGGCAGCTCTCGGTTGGTTACTTTTTGCTACAAAGGATGTTGTTTATGCTTTATTATCTCTTTTTTGTTTTTGTTTTTGCTTTCTTATCTTCCAAGTTTTCCTTCCTTGATGAATTGAGTTTTCTTCACATGGGCCTTGGCTTTCCTACAAAGAGTAAATCAGCCCACGAAGACCATAACTAGCAGAGTCAAGCTAAAATGCTCCAGTACTCCTCTATTCCAGACTTAACAATTGTTCCAGCCCAATTTATCATTAAAGTGCTCCTGAAGTTGACAATATACAATAAAACATCATATAAAACAGGGGGGATTTTTGATAAAATGCAATGGAAGGATCTTTATTTTTAGGAGCTGTCAAACACCCCAAAACTAAACATTGCTCGTCCTTAAGCAATTCTTCTAACCTTTAGCCCTCAAAATTTAATAATTGCTCCTTAAGAATTTCAGAACCATTCAAACAGGAACCAAATATTTTCCACTAATTACATTTTCAGACTTCCCCCTGATTTATGAAGTTCACAAATCAAGCTTGGTGTGTGTGTGATTAGGAATTCTCATGGTTGTTCCTGAAACACAACTTGGAAATCCAATTAATGAAGGAATTAAATCCAAAATAAGTTGCATTGCTTTTGTACTACAACTACCCTTTTTTATTCTTGGTCTTTGGCATGGAAGTCAACTACCTTTATCATTGCATATGACTGACGGTGTGCTATTTGAGTGGTTTTTGCTCCAATTTTTGATAACTTAGGCCCTTTGGGAGCAATGTGGGAGCAGAGGAGCAGACCTTCAAACACACACACACACATACACACAGAGACACACACACACAGAGAGGCAGACACACACACACACACACACACAGACGGACAGATAGAGATAGAGTAAATATCTTTTTTGGTCCTCAGTAAATTCCACGATGTCCGCTTTAGTCCCTAGCAAATAAAAAGGCTATTTGTGGTTCCTAAGAAATCCAAAATGGACCCATTTAGTTGAAATCGTGATCCCTCATCAATTCAAAAAAGACCCACATTAGTCCCTCAAAAGGACTAAAATGGGTCCATTTTGAATTTCTTAAGCACCATGAATAGCTTTTTTATTTGCTAGGGACTAAAGCAGACATCGTGAAATTTGCTGAGGACAAAAAAAGATATGTACTCATATATATATATGAGGTAGGATCCTTTGACACCGGTGTCAAATTTCAATTTTGACACCTTATCTGAGAGCCGTTAGATCAAAAAAGATCAACGACTCTGATTTGCAAGCGTGTGACACCATTGATCTTTTTTGATCTAATGGCTCTCAGATGAGGTGTCAAAATTGAAATTTGACACTGGTGTCAAAGGATCCTACCTATATATATATATATATATATATATATATTAAGAGAGATATAAGATAATTTATCAGGCTTTTCCATTCATGATATTAATTAAGCACAACAAACTTATTATGAATAGACATCCATTTCATCAATTAATTCCCAAGCATGGTTCAAGAGAAATCAATTAATTTCCTAGATTATACCATGAAAATTTAAGCTCAACCAAGTTACATCCACAAAAAGAGGATTATCCTACTCATGCTCCTAGTAGAATACAACACTGCAATTCTTTATTTTCAATGGCATAATTTTCAAAGAAAATAGGGAGCAATCACAAAACTTAACTATACATCATTTGGCATCATGCAAGTCATAGAGGGGTAACAAAATTGTATTCATTTCTCATAACATCATCAACACATTCATAACACTTAACAACAAAAATTAGTAACAACACAAAATTTAAAAAAGGTTTTGAAAAGAAATCAGGGTGGGAATCCCTGGTACACCGGAGACTTCCTGCTCTACCTAGACATTCAGGTATTCAATCTAATAAAAATAATTTAAAAATTAACAAGGAATGATGTATCTCAGAAGTTGAAATTCTTTTTCCTTCATCTCGAGCATTTCTTTCTTCGTACTCTCTTGATCCTCCTCCAAACTGTTTGTTAGATCCAGCAAGTCTTTGATTGATTTCCCAATATCCACATGTTCATCCTCTTCTTCAGGGGATTCTCTCTTTCTTTTCTTTAAGGTAGACTCGTTGTTCTTGAGTTTCTTTAGTTTGATTTCTAACTGATCTTTCTATATCAAAGTTAGAGAATATGCTACCTTGAAATACTAGTAACTCCTTACCAACCATCTTTTCAATATTTTGCACTTGTCATGTCAATGTATCGAACCCCATTCTTAACATGGCCTAACCACTAGGAGTTAAAAAACTCCAGAAGTTGTTTTGGACAACGGTGGCCTTCCAAACTTTGATGTTCCTTATGGAGTTGTCACCTTGGTGTTCTCTGATATCATAGACAATACAAGTAAACCCTGTGTTACGTAATTTACTTTATGTATTTTTTATGTTTATGAAGGACACCCAATGATCTAGTTAAAAACTTTGTCCTAAGATATTGGGAGAAATAAATAAAGATTTAACCTGCTCCTCTAATAATATTTAAATGGACGTTTGGTAGAGGAGAAATTTTTTTTTATCCGGGAATCTCAATTTTCAAAAATATGATTTTTACATTCAATTTACGATTATATCTTAAAATTAAAAATTTAAAAAAATTCAATTTTCCAGAAATTCCAAAAAATCCCGCGTACCAAACGGGACTAAGGGAAAACTGGTAAAGCAAATTTAAAACAAAAGCCTCATAACTTGATAGTTTACACAGTCAAAATGTAAAGATAATTACTACGAGTTTGAGGAAATTATATTAATTTTTTTATTAATATTGCTGCTTTTTATTGATTTTTTATTAACTTTTATAACTTTGAATTTTTGTTAAAAAATCATATATTTTTTTAAAATTTTTGCAAATCCATATTATCATTTCTAATCTTACAAATTACATTAAAATCTTTTAAAATTCAATCTTTCCAAATATTGATTGTAAATATTTTTTTTTTTGGTAAAATAAATCTTTTAAATTTCTGTCAAATTACTTTTTTCATGTTAATGTTATTTAAATTGCTTTTCATCATATTACATATATAAATATTGACAAGTAATTTAGAAGGGGGTGATCAACTTATATCAGTGTAAGAATAATAAATTTTACATTAAATCTTATCCGTTGATTTTTGTGAATCTAACGGTTGTGATTGAAATGAGTTGGTAGGTTAAGACTTATAACCCAACCTATTAATAGGTTAGACGAGTTGAGGAGACTAAGGGGCCGTTTGGTACAAGGTATTTTTTAGAATTCTCGAAAAACTGAAAGTGGTAATCATATTTATCCACGTTTGGAACATGATTTTTCCGGGATTTTATTTTGTGTGTAATTTTTTTTGAAAATATCATCGAGGAATACTATCTAAAGGGTGGTATTCTAAGATTTCTATGGCAAGGAAAAATTTAATACAACTAAATATAGAATAAAGAAAATTAACCCAGTATTTTCGGAAATATTTTAGTCTACCAAACAACTTTTTATTAACATTTTCAGAAAACTCATCTTTTCATCATATTTGTGAAAATCGTGATTATTGGGATAAAAAAAATTTATCCTGTAGTAAACGTTGTGTAATAAAAAGTCATATTTTGACATCTCCTAGATACAGTTGACATGACGTATCAAACCCGTTTTGCCATTTCATGTCAAGGTAAACCTCCCTTTTTATGCACAAATTCCACTCCATTTTTACACCGATTGAGTATTGAAGTCTTTCCACTTCTTGCTGACCAAAACTACAAACTACATCCAATTTCATGCTCAAATGTGGCTTCAAATAGGTTTTTGGACCAAACCAAATCCTGTAACCATCATATTTTTTTCGGGATAGGATATTATGACACCCAAGTTATGTTACACTCACGTGACACCCAGTCAATCTCACCGTTAGATCGCTTATGTTGATCAAACGTTTATATTTATTTCCATCTTTGTATGGTCATGATTTCCTAAATTTAATATTTTATATTTATTTCTACCTTTGTATGATTATGATTTCCCATATTTAATGCTTTCACTTTAAATTTGGGAAATCATGACCATACAAAGATGGAAATAAATATAACCGTTGAATCAACATAAACGATCTAACGGTGAGATTGACTGGGTGTCACATAGGTGTAACATAACTTGGGTGTCACAATATCCTATCCCATTTTTTTCATAAAAAAATTAATACTATTCTTTAAAATTTTGGAAAACTAAAAATTATTTAATACTTTTTGCATTGTGTACATAGGGAGACTGTTAAGAAGATTAGGATAATAGTTTTTTTTTTTCACAATAAGTATGTATAATCATTCTTAAATAATATAATAAGAGTAGAATCTCGAGGTGTTAAAAGACATTACTTTCTAATTTTTTTATTTATTAAGACACTACTTTCTTTTTTGAACGTTACTTTGTGGTGAGAAAAGATATTTCTTTCCATGAGTCAGTGTGCGAGTGTGTTCCACTGCTTCTCACTCTTTGTCTCTTACGCAGTTCCCCAAAACCCTAAACCCTGAAACTCAACAAACTTCAACTCTGTGCTCAACTCAACGCAATGCAAAATCTCTTTGTCTGAAGGAACTAGAGATGGCGAACGTGAACTTGTTGCTGAGTTTTCTGGTGGTGTTGGTGGTTGTGGCTGGAGGAGCATGGGTGGATCAGACTCCATCGTCGCATGCAGCTTCTGGTCCTCACATTGCAGATGTTAACTTACTATTGCCACCAAAAATGACCTTCCCTGTAGAGTATAGGCTTCAAGGAAGCGACGGTTGCTTCAAATGGTTATCACCTTCTATTTTCTGATCTTGCTTAAGTTGCTTCAAGTTAACTGAATCTCATTTCAATTTAGCTGCATACATGATATTTGTTTTTAAATAGTTATTAATAAAATCAAAAGCATGATGAAGTTTGAATTGTTTATTCTTCTTAACAAGTGATTTCCTGAGTTCCTTGATTCATTTTGGTTGTAGTTTCTTGTTATTGAGTTGATCGTGATGTTTTTGTGATTTTTTTTTTTTTTTAAATAACGCGTTTGTTAGGTCATGGGATCATCATGATATTCTGTCTGTTTTGCCTGAGTATAATTCAAGTAGCAAGTGCTCCACTAGTGCAAGGGTGCGATCGATTGCCCCTTATAGTGGTCGGAAGGAGACCGCGGTTTATGCCGCTGATGTGCAAACCGGAATTGTTATTCGCTGCAAAGTCTTCATTGACAACATATCCAGAATCCAGATATTTCATAATTCTATTAAGCTTGATTTAGATGGGCTTGCTACACTCCGTGTCCGCGCCTTTGACAGTGAAGGTAAGGTGTTCATGAAATCTTACTGATTTTGTACTTATCTTGGGATTCTTGTACTTTAGATCTTGAAACTCATGCACCATCATGGAAATTTTCAATGTGGTTGAATTTTGCTATTTTGTTGTATCCTATTTCTTTCCCCTGCAAATATGCTTTCTTTACCATCTTTTCTTTTCTATTGAAAACTTAAACATTACCTTTTGTAAACAAAAGAAGGCATCTCATTAACAGGATTGGCATGAGAAATGCTGTGGGGCTTATTTTGCTCTGATTGTCTTTTGATCCTGCTAGACATAGCAGTCGACTATTCATCATTTGTTTATTTATGTATTAGATATAATTATTTCTAGCTTAAAGTTTTCTACTAATTTTCCATTTTATCCTTTTTTCCTCCTTAATTGAGTTTTGATCAGATTGGAAATATTTATTAAACTTCTCTGTTGTGCTGCAGAAAACGTATTTTCCTCAATAGTTGGCTTACAGTTTATGTGGAACCTTATGCCTGAAGCCAATGGTTTGCCTCATCACCTTGTAAATGTTCCTATAAAGGATTCTCCCCTTAGTGATTGTGGAGGACTCTGCGGTGATTTAGATACACAAATAAAACTTGAAGACAATGTAAGTCTGCTACTAGCTGGTTTAAATGAGTTAAGCCACTGTGTTATAACTTATAATGCCTATTATATTATATCTAACCTTTTTTCCTGGTCCTATTTTGCAGGGTGTATTTTCAGATCTGTATGTAGTAAAGGGAATTGAGATTGGCCATGAGATTGTGTCAGTGCATTTGCTGGAGCCGCATTTTAAGAATTTGGCTGATGAGATTGTTCTCACTGTAGCTGAAGCTATGTCACTTGATCCACCCTCACCAGTCTTTGTCCTTGTTGGTGCAGTCATTCCCTATACCCTTAAAGTCATCCGTGGAAATGTTCCTCAAGGTTTTCTTAAGTTGCTTCCTTTACATTTAAATCCCTGTGGTGGTCTTTTAAAGTTGTAAATCCTTTATTTTATTGATTATGCCATCGAATTGTATAACTGGCTGGCAGGAATACATTTGACTTTTTATAGATGTGGACCCTTTGTTTTTTTTTATATTTTAGAAGAATTCTCGTCCTCCTTATTTGCACTCTTCTTTTAATGAATTCTTCTAATTTGCAACCCTTTTCCTTGAAATTTTGCTCCAACATCTTTTGGATGGCTAAGTCTCTGCTTGAGGTTAAGGCTTTTGCTTGGACTGCATTTCACAATTTGTTTAATACCAATGAGTGGTTATAGGTGTGTTGGCCTGATAAGGCCCACAATTCTGACATTTGTGTTCTGGGCCCCAAGAGTTTTGAATCAAATCATAATCTGTTGCTTCATTTATAGGCAGCTTGGAAGTTGTTTTTTCCTATTGGGTTTAGAGGTTTTGGGCGTAGAAAGGAGAGTAAGGTGCTTTGGAATTGTGCTCTTTTTCTGGAGTGTAGTTGATTTAGCTGGGTCATAACTTTGGAATTAGCTGGAGATTTCTTCCTCATCTTTTGGGGATAGCCTTGCTTCCTTAGCTTTATTCTTGGATTCAGCTCTTGAGTTTCCAAACAGGGTTTCTTGTCTGTTTTGCAAATAGAAAATTGTTTTCTTCTTTTAGCTGTTGTTTTTATTTCTTTGTTGATTCTCTGTTTTATGAGGTTTCTTAATCCTCCTGCACTGCATTCCTTTTCACTATGAGGTGGTGTTTGGTTGGGAGGCTTTTCAGCGGATATCTATGTTTCTCAAGTATGGCTTTTAGAAACACCATGTTTGTTTCAACGTTTTTCACCAAAAACCCATCTATCCAATTTGTCTGGATTTATGAGAAACATAGATATCCGCACTGTTTAGAAACCCAATTTGAAGGTGGGATTTTTTGGAAAACCGGTTATCTGACTTTTAATGCATTGTTGATTTCATAAAGTTACCTAATTTTCCCAGTAAAGTTTTTCCCCACCAAACAACTTTTTTTTACATTTTTCTACCTATCTCACTTTATCTATCTTTCCAATCATTTCTCTATCTATCTCATTTCCGTACTATTCCAAAAAAATTTCCTGAACCAAACGCCCCCTGAGTTCTTTTCTGTCTAAAACAGAATACTGTAATGACATTCATTTTCTGGTAATATGGAAAAGAAAATATGAAAGTATATTTATTTTGGGTTTTATAATTCTCATGTTGAATGAGAATTGAAATCTTATGTTGTAGAGACAAAAAGCATGTGGGACCCATATGTTAGAAAAAATTATATGTAGGACTTATGTCAGCACGGAAATCAAAGGGTGTGTAGGAAAATTTCAATTCTCATGTTGAAGGAGAATTATAAAACCCATTTATTTTATGGGATATTTATATTACTTTATTAACTTTGGGAGGCCAGTCAAGTATCTTACCCAACATTCTACACAAATGCCCAAAGAACAGAAGAATCACAATGAATTTCCACTAAACTACTTTTATGATATACAAATTTATTCTTTTCTGCTTTGGTTTTATCAAATACTGTCACAATTTGGGATCTTTTGAAGGGCCTCCTTGGATATATGTCCTTCTAATTTGGAGATCTTTTTTCCTACCTGCTGTTGAGGTTATTTTTTTTTTTTGGGTGTAAAAGGGAATAAGGGGCTTAAGAAATTTGCACTTTTGGCTGTTTCTTGGTGTATTTGAATGGAGCAATGAGCAAAATGTGAGAACTTTGTCTGTTATGCAGAGGGACTGATTTGCTTGTTTGGGCTTATTCTCTTCTTTCACTGATGTTGTCTTCTCCATTTTAGGAGGATTCCTGATCCTCATTCCTGATCCTCCATCTTTGCATTTTTTGTTTTCTTCTCTTATATGAAAAAAATTAATGTTACAACTAGCTAGTACCATATGGCAATCAGTAAGCCCATTACTTGTCTTTTCTCTCTGTACCGATCAATGGTTGAAGCTAGCTGTACTGCGAAAATTTCTGATTGCGTATTGTTTTCTTGTTTTTGAAAGTTTAGACAAGTATTTGTGATCTATTCCTTCATACCAATGACTTTTATATATTTGTTCCTATTATGCTGGAGGTCAGCATATTATCAACAATCTTACCAATATTTTTCTTTGGCATTTGTAGTGGTCACTTTACCTTCACCACATCATCACTGGTCTGTCTCAAATGCTTCGGTTGGTCAGGTTGACTCAAAGACGGGGTTAGCAAATGCATGGAACTTGGGGATGACAGCTATCATTGTTGAAGATACAAGGGTTGCTGGCCATGTACAAGTGTCTTCACTTAATGTGGTCCTACCAGCTTCTTTATGTTTATACATAGCACCTTTATCTAATTCTGGTGATCCTGTGGAAGCAACAAAATCTATTCCTCTAATGGCGCGTTGGTATGTTGTATCTGGCCATCAATATCTTATCCAGATAAAAGTTTTTGCACATGATCATGATACACAAGAGATTTATATTACAGAGGTAGCTTGCATTATTCCACTTTGACTATTTTAGTGACAACAATGGCAAAGCATGCTTTTATTGACTGCTTAAATTGCCTTCTCTTATCTGGATCTATCCTATCTAAATGTTCCAATTCCAAGGAAATTTTTTTCTTAATGTTTCAGATAGCATTTGTCTGCATAATGAATTATACTATCTTTAGTTTTGCCTCCTAAAGTTTGCCCTTTTTTTTTTGAAAATAAAAGACAATTCACTTGCAAAATGAAAAAGGATGCTAGAAACAGATTATCTAGAATACTTCGGTGGTATGCTTTTCCTTGGATTTGTATTGTTCTTCTGTTAATGATCTATATGGCAATGGGTCCTCTCCAGATCCCACAGTGGTGGGAGCTTCATGCATCAGGCAACCTAATGATCTCTATGACAGTTAACAAGTGCAGATGAGAGGAACTATTGTGTATCATGCATGATATGCATTTAGGATCTTTTCCTATCAGCTTGTGGTAAATGGTAATCCACCATGCAGGAACCAGATAAAGTGCTCCATCTCTAATGGTGTGTGAAAATTCCTTGAAGGAACTCCTTTGGATGTACTGAAATCCTACTTATTGAAATTCCAACAAATTTTTATCCTCTATTTTTCAACATGATCTCCTCATCTTAGAAACTTTTATGCTTCTCTTCAGCCGATTGCTTCACATCAAACAAATGGACCAAGCAAATATGATGCAATTGGTGCATCTGGCAGTGCAAACCATGGACATAAATGGACACAAAGGAACCAAAAGAAATGATTGACTTAATGTTTGCCAAATAACATAGTCAATGGCCATTGCATAGACATCCAAGGATAACAGAATAACTCAAAAAAAAAAGAAAAATCAAATTTTCTCTGCTTCTTTATTAATTAATTATCCATTATGTACTGATGTGACTAGTCAGCCCTAAAGTCTCCTGAAACACTTAAGAATTCAGTCATAACCATGCATGCAAGTAATCCCACCTTTTTGGCCTAATATACCACTCGGTTACTACCTGAACCAATGAGTTCTAAAACTGCTCTTTTTATTATTTGTTGTATGAAAAGTTTAGGGGTGGAAGGAAGCCCCATTCCAAGGTCAGGGTATGCCACAAGCCTTAACAAGGGCTTGTGACGATACTTACAGATGACAATCCAACAAAGACGGCTAGTCGGAAGAGAACCTAAGTCCTTTTTGTCAATGTTTTTTATCATACTAGTTGAGTCAACCCTAATTGGCTTAGACAATATATTTTAAGGGGGACAATGCTGTCTTTTTATTTTCAAAGAAATTGCCCTGTCCTTCTCTTTCAATATTATCCAGGACTTGTTTTCTAATCCTTACACCATAATAGGTCTAGCATTGCTAGTGAAATAACTTCACTATCAAGATCATGACTCAAATTCGGCAAGTTAAGTCTTCCATATTCAAATGTTAGGACATATCTTCATATTTATGTATCCACGTAATGAAATGTGGTAATGGCATTTTTTGATATTTTCATTTTACATTGTTAGCCTTATTTCTGTTTTATTTCTCAAGTATACATCAGTAGTGGGAATTGTGTTTGTAATCAATCTCTTTCCTCTCTTATATGAATTGGTTGTGTTTCTCTTTTGATAGTTTTCCACTTACAACATTTGTCATTGCATTGCAGAAGGATGATGTTAAGGTTTATGATAACCAGTCTGATTACTGGAAAACATTTTGGGTTTCAAATGATATTGCTGTTAAACATGGCTGGAGGAATTCTAAAATCTTGAAAGCTTATTCACCAGGAATCGGAAAATTGACAGCTTCTTTGAGCTATCCTGTTGGGGAAGATGACAAAAAGGAGGTGATCATTGTTTCTTCGATGTTTTCTGATAGAAAGCATCTTTTTCTTTGATTCCTCTCTCCTCAATTATTTGTAGTCTCTTTTACTTGATTCACCTCATGTTGCTTTGTGGTTATTTCATATTTCT
The DNA here is from genome assembly GCF_033153095.1 of Gastrolobium bilobum. NCBI lineage: Eukaryota > Viridiplantae > Streptophyta > Magnoliopsida > Fabales > Fabaceae > Gastrolobium > Gastrolobium bilobum. The sequence continues at coordinate 230,240 of NW_026896748.1, read as the reverse complement.
TCTTTGTTTGGGGTGGAGAGAAGCTGTGTTTTTTTGTAGTCTCAGGAACATTCTAGTACTTTTATCAGATGTCACTTTCTTTGTTGAACCTTGCAGATTATCAAAGTTGTGCAAGAAGTCATGGTTTGTGATCAAATAAAGTTCACCTTGGGCAATGATAGTGGAATCATCTTACTGCCCTGGGCTCCTGGCGTTTATCAGGAGGTGGAATTAAAGGCTATAGGAGGTTGGAGGCCTTTTCTATCCGCTCCAATCTGAAGTAACTAGTTTATTTCTGATATTTTTTCTTGTACTTTGGATCCCACTATGTGCTGTAGGTTGTGCAAAAGCAGCGAGTGACTACAAATGGTTGTCTTCAGACACATCTACTGTATCTGTGTCAGCTTTTGGTATTGTCCAGGCAAAAAAGCCTGGTAAAGCTACTATTAAAGTGTTATCTGTATATGATTCTCTTAATTATGATGAGGTAATGTTAAGGAAAATTTATACTTTTATTTGTTCACACCAAATATCTATTGTAAATTTGATCATGTTTGGTTCCTTAAGCCCAAATCATTGCTTTGCATCATTGCTTTGCATCTATTCCTATGATATATGGTATGGTGTTTGAATGCAAGAACAATTTTTTGTGAGTGGTAATATGTACGTGTTTAGCATGTTGGCTGGGCCTGTAATACATACTGTACTTAAATTGTACTTCACTTGTATTAAATCTTCTTTATTCGCGTGTGCATCACATTACACTTCATTTCTTCCTTGTCTCTCTCTTTATTCCTTTCTAAATGGTATCTATAGGTAGATTCTAACCCAGGTTAGCAGCCTGAATATTGCTTATCTTTCCAAAAAAACAATTAAATAAAATCGATTAGCTAAATTTTCTGTCTCATTTCGGTTGATCCCATCTCTCTCAGTGGTTGATCCCTTCCCTTGTTCTTTTGAGGCATTGTTAGTTCTGCTTTGTGGAGACTGATGTTTGATTGCTAGTCACACACATGCTTCAGGTTGCAATCTGGAGAGTTGCAGAAAGGATTGCCGGTGGCCTAGGCATTCACATGTCAGGTAGGGGAGGGGGGTGATTTTGGCTGTTTTTGGTTGGCTTGTTATCTTGTGTTTAGGGAGCTGGGTTGTTATTTCAGTGGTCCTTCCAGGTTGTCCAAAGTTTTCCTTTGTTGTTGACCATAGGGTTTCTGTGTAGACTTGAAACTTGAATTCATCTCTTTGGAGGGTTTGTTTCATCCATTGTTTCAACTTTGAAGTATGGCAAATGAACAGGTCAAGAATCAACTTGGAGTCAACCAAGGTGAGATTGGGCAAGCCAGAGATGGGTTATAAGCCAATGATTGTTTTTGAAGTCGTTTATACTTCTGAGGGTTTCTGATGTAGTTTGATGGGATCCACTATTAAAACGGTCGTTCCTCAATCATGCAGTCGGTATTTGTTCTGCTATTATGTCCCAAATGTCCTGTTTGTACCTTGTTGCCACTTTATTGACTTCAACAAGTTCTTGGATGCTGATCTGATTTCAGACAACAATGAGACGTCATGATTGTTAGAGATGTAATATAAAATCACTCTCGTTTTATCACCTGACAGCTTAGACTTTTGGGATAGTGGGTTCATGATATGATATCAGAGCTTCTATGACCAAGTGGTCTAGAGTTCAATTCTTGTTGCTCCCATTCTTCAAATAAAAAATCGGGAATTTGTGCATAAGGTAGGTGGGCCTATATAATATCCACGTTTTGAGCCCAATGGACTCTTGTGTAGTGTGGTGGGGTTGAAAAAAGGGATGGAGGGGCGTGTTAAAGATATAAATTTAAACCATTTATGTGTCTTCATCTAAAGATTAAGCTTTTAAAATAGTTGGTTCGTGACAATGATTTATGATACATCTGTTTTTTATCCTCTTCATTGAATAATATCATAGAGGTTTGATTGTGCTATCACGAAGACACTAGTGAGTTTTTTCTGTAAAAGAAGGGAAAGGAGGAATCAGAATGCAAAGAGACTGGTTTAATTTCAGATGATAGTGGGATGTTTTCTTATTATAAAATGTTCTGAGAGGTGTTTTCTGACTACACTCTTTGTGCCATTTGTCTGTTTTCTATCCATGCATAGCATGTACATTAATTTTATTTCAAATTGTTTTGGATGTCTATACACTTTGTACATTGTTCTTATTTGTAATTTGTATTTTCTTATAGGTCCTTGTTGAAGTCTCCATCCCATCTTCTATGGTTATGCTTCACTATTTTCCTGTAGAAGCTGTTGTTGGATCACATCTTCAAGCTGCTGTGACACTGAAAGCAGTAAATGGTGACACCATATTCGACGATATTGAAAGTTTCTTTTCCATTTTACTGCTCGACTTTTTTTCTTATGTTGATGTGTCATGTGCAGGTGCCTTTTTCTATAGATGCGATGCCTTTAATTCTTTGATAAAGTGGAAAGCTGGAAGTGAATCTTTTGTAATTGTCAATGCAAGTCAGGAGTTGTCATACTCGGAAACAGTGCCAAATACTCAGCTCCCTTCATTAGCTGATGTCTTTCCCTGTTCTTGGACATATATACATGCTTCTAATCCTGGTCAAGCTGTGATCCATGCCATACTTTCTAAAGAATATCACCCAAACAGTCATGGTCCTGTTGTCTTAAAAGCATCTTTACGTGTTGCGGCATATCTGCCCCTTATAGTATATCAGGCAGGTGAAGGAAACCAATTTGGTGGTTACTGGCTTGACTTGGCTCAAGCAGAAAGTAATAAGCAATCACATAGCTTAAAGGAGTTATATCTTGTCCCTGGGACAAATTTAGACATATTACTTGCTGGTGGACCTGAAAAGTGGGACAAAGGTGTTGATTTCATTGAAACTGTGGAAGTCTTGGATGAAGAGAATGCCCTGGCTAAAGATGGAGTTCTTGTGCATCAGGTATCTGGAAGCTACGGGAGTTTGTATGGAGTTTTATGTCAAACACTGGGAACCTTTGTAAGTTTAAGTATTTGTTTCTTGGTAGAATGTTTCCTATTATATTTATGATGACATAGAAATTGGAAAATAACAATCTTTTCTTGTTTCAAATGACTCAGAAACTTCTTTTCAGACGTGGAAACTTAGTTGGGGATGACCATCCTCTGCCTTCAGTAGATGAAGCTTGGCTGTCAGTTATGTGTAGCATTCCTTCTTCTATTGTACTCATAGCTGATGAACCGGGTAATCATCATTTCGCACAGTTTTAGTCATTGACATCATAATTTTTCAGATCTTCTATCTCTAAAGTGAATTGTGCTTTCCAGTGAATGAACGCGAAATTATTAGAGCGGCGGCTCAAGCTGAACGTAGTTCAGGCCGACTTCGCGATGCCCCAGTTACTGTGGCAAATGGGCGTGCTATTCGGATTTCTGCAGCTGGTATAAGTGATTCTGGAGAAGCTTTTGCAAACTCATCTTCTCTCAGTTTGAGGTGGGAACTTAGCAGTTGCGATGGACTAGCATATTGGCATTATGCATTTGATATTGCGAAGTCAGACAATTGGGAGAGATTTTTGGTCTTGCAAAATGAATCAGGATTGGTACTGAAAGATTTCTAACAATTTGTCGTTTTATTTACTGTTTGGCCTTATTACAACTTTTGACAACCAGTAATTTAATAACTGGTGTTGCATGTGAAAACTTGTCCCAGAAACTAATTTGTTTTGGCTTGCCTTTGAACATTATTTTTTTTATATATGCCCTACTTGTACTTAGTACTAATAATGTTACTGTATTAGTATTTAAATTTTTATAACTTGTGATCTGTAAATCAATACTTCATAGTTTGATTTTTGTTTTTTAGTATAGAGACAGGTATTAAAAGGGGGCGAACCGGAGCAGTGGTAAAACTGTTCCTTTATGACTGAAAGGTCATGGGTTCGAATCCAGGAAACAGCCTCTTTGCAATTATGTAAAGGTAAGGTTGCGTACAAGGATTTCCTCCACCCCACACTCGCTAGTCGAGTTTAACGGGGAGTGGTTTTTTTTGGTTTTTTAAGTATAGAGACATGCATTGGATAGTATTTTTGTTATCCGGTTAGTGATTATTTACTTTTAATTGGCTTAAAGATTTTTATTGTTAACTTTATAGAGATTGCTTCTGACAAGGATTTCTTCTATAAATTATGTTTTATAATGCTTTTATGTTTTTCTATAAGCTTCGTTGATATTTTATGTTTGCTAATTCAAATGCTTATATCTAATAAAGTTACTCCCCATTAAACCCCGACCGACCCCTACACTCGCTAGTTGGGGTTTAATGTGGAGTGATTTTATTAGATATAAGCTTTTGAAATTAGCTTACATAAAAGTAGTCATTGTTTTAAAGTTTGCAAATTCCCCCACAATCTAAGTAAGGGTTTACATTAGTTCAAAATGAGTTTACTTGTTTGGCAGAAGTGTATTTATAATAAAACAGTTGAGGGCAGACTACTAAGGGATGGGGATGGATTGCATCTGGGATTGGAAACGAGGCGAGACTGCATTTGGGATTGGAGATACAGGCTAAACTGCATAAAGGACTTGAGATGGAGGCCAGACCAATGTTGTTAAAACGTAGAGTCTACGTAGAAACGGTAGGGGTGAGCAAAAACGTAAAATCGTGAAACGTAAGAGTTTATTACTTACTAAAAAAATATATCCAACACACACACACACACACACACACATATATATATATATATATATAGGGGTTTGATTTTCTCATGTTAAATGAGAATTCAATTCTCATGTTGTAGAAATAAAAAACATGTGGGACCCATGTGTTAGAAAAAATTATATGTAGGACCCATGTCAGCACGGAAATCGAAGGGTGTGTAGGAAAATTTGAATTCTCATGTTAAATGAGAATTATAAAACCCATATATATATATCCAAAATACACCAATACATAAGTCATCACAAATTTAAGTTTAAACACTAAAGAAAATAAAATAAAAAAAGGTGGAAGTAGGATAATTTAAATCTAATCTGTTAATTATTACAGCAATTGCAATTAACAGATATTATGAAAAAAAAGAAAATCTGCAATGCTTCGATTAATTAAGTTAAAGTGTGTTTAAAGCCAAATTAAAAAAATGATTTAGACTTCAAGTTGCCATTGCAGATTACAACAACACAAATTATGCGATAGCTCAGGCCCAAGATAAAAACCTAATCCCCAGACATTCAGTCATTAGTTTCAAATTTAAAAAAAAATGGTTAAATGAATGCCGAGTTGACACTACGTTTCAACCGAGTTTACGAGTTGACACTACGTTTCAACCGTTTCGGCCCAAAATCCGTTTCTACTACCGGTTCAACACGTTTTGTGTCATAAAAACGTAGAATCGATACGTTTCTACGTTTCGACACTACGTTTTTACAACACTGGGCCAGACTGCATATGGAACTGGAGACGAGAGTTAATCTTTGGAAGGACAGGCTGGAATGGTGCCTGATTGCGGCAAGACAGGATGAATGCAGCCTGTTTGTAGCAACGGGATGAAAATGAGCTAGTCTACGGCAAGACAAGATAAAACTGAGCTAGTCAATGGAAAGATAGGCTAAAACAGAACCAATCTGCGAAAAGAAGTCAGATGGAAGAAAGGAGATGCAACTGAATAAGAGCTGAAAACTGTAAAGAATCAATTCAATACAAAAGTTTAAGCTTTTGGGTGAGACTACATTAATGATTTTATATATCTCTAACATGCCCCTCACACGAGAGAGAGCCCATTGGGCTTGAAGGGTGGATGATACATTAGGCCCAGCCTACCCGTGCTAAGAAACTCCACAAGACTTAATTAATTATTAATTAAATGGGGGCGTTGAGGATCGAACCCGTGACATCGAGGCTCTGATACCATGTAAATAACTAATTCAATCCAAAAGTTTAAGTTGTTAAGTGAAGGTCAATCAATAATTTATATACTTCTCTAACACGCCGTCTTACACGAGAGGTCACTGGGCATGAAGGGTAGATAATGCATAGGACCACCTACTTGTGCTAAGAAATTCCACAAGAGAAAATTTTGGGGGGGGGGGGGGGTGAGGATCAAATCCGTGACCACTTGGTCATAGAGGCTCTAATACCATGTACAGAACCAATTCCACCCAAAAGCTTAAGCTTTTGGATGAGGCTACATTAATGGTTTTATATATCTCTAACAAAAACTAAAAAGTCAATATGGCAAAAGTTGCAAAAGAGAGATTAGAAGCAAACAAAAACACAAAATATGGGTTTGATGATAATTGGGTTTCATGAACTCAACACAGTTGAAAGTAGAAACTATGCTCAAGGTGGATCCCATGTTGAAATTGTAGGGGTGTAGGTAGGGAAGGAAGTATAGAGAGGAAAGAGAGATGTAGACAAAACGTTGTATTGATATTGGTGTGTAGGATGTGTTACAAAAGATAAGCACTCACCCCTTTTTGTACTAATACTAGAATCTTGATCCTAATTAAATAAGGGAACAAATCATGACATACAAGGAGATATGGAAACTAATCATAAGAGACCATCTGAGATACTTTAAGATATTCTAAGATGCAATAATGTTATTATAAGATGTTTCCTAGATATTCTAACAGGCATGTTATAGGACTGTTGTCTTTTTATTATCAAAGTTATGCTTATAGATAGTTGTTGCAATAACAGTGTAGTACTTTGAATAAGTTTTAATGGGTCCTTTGTGATGTATCTTGCTGTCTAACATTGATGTAATTTTTCCCCTAATTGCTAGTTCTTTTGTCAGAAAATGATGACATTATTTTACTTATCTTGTTTTAATGTATGGATGACTAAAGTGACCTTCAACGCTCTTTCTCTTAGTGCATTGTTCGTGCTACTGTTACTGGCTTTCCTGAGAGCTTGGTAGATGATACTTATCATCGGTTTCATGAAACTGAAAATGTACTGACAGATGCAATTCGCTTACAGGTACTATATCTTGGAAATAGTTTTTCTTCAATATGAAATTGATTATTTTACTTTTCACGTTTAAAATCGGTTAGTTTATTAGTGTGATGGTCAAGTTCTGCTTCTTCTCCCTTCAGCTCTGCTCTTTATGATGGAATTTTGTAGCATCTATATGTTCTCATTGTTGTTATTCTATCTTGAGAAGCTGTCTTATCTTTTTATTGGTGCAACAATGCAGCTTGTTTCTACCCTAAGAGTTGATCCAGAGTTCAACTTGATATATTTCAATCCTAATGCTAAGGTAACACCAGTATTTTTAGAGATTTTCAATGCTTCTTGACCGTACCTGAGGGGCAACCTTAGAGGGGCCCAGAATTATTAATTCTTTGTATGAACATCAAACTTTCATTGGCTGCACTCTTGGTTTGCTTTTTTACTTTTTAAGAAAAGATGGATAGGTTTTCCCTTATTTACCTCAATAGTTATCAATCCTGGGTAGTAGCACGTAGCAGCTGACACCAAAATTGCTATAGCAGGATGGCCGCCATATATACTGAAGATTATTAGCACAAGTTAAATATTTTATACTACAATATATAAATGCTAAAAAAAAAGTTACCTAAATTAAACACATATTCATAATTAATAATCAAAAGTTAGTCTTAAGCAAAGCATTCAAGCCAATAACAACTTGAGTCAAGGAACATAATACCACCAAGCACGTGGATAAATTGGTAAGGGGTTGTTCTAGCTTAACTAGTGGTCTTTAGTTCGAGTCCTGGGTATGCAGTTGTGTTAAAAATTTGGTAGAGAGAGTTTTTCCGTTCTTGTGATCCTGCTCTGCTCGACCGGATTAGTTGATTAATTGATGAACCGATAGAGAAATTAAAAAAAAAGGAACATAAAGGAAAAAATGGGGCAAACCTCTCTGAAATTGAAAATTAAAATAGAGACCTCTTTGAAAATTAAAAGAACACAACACGAGACTACCTGTCTGAACAGAACACAGAAAGAATCAAAGGGCAGACCAAAGTAGGGTTGTGCTGTGATGCATGAAAGGAGGCTTGGCTGGAAATGCTGCTGGAGAACTGTGATCAGTGGCCGGAAATGGAGGTCAGCCTTAATTGTGTTTTTGGGTCTCAACTTCAAATACGAGCATGAAAGAAGGGTTTGTTTAGTCCCAAATCGGAAACACATAGGGTTTCTGATGTGAATTAAGGGGAAATCACATAAATAACCAACAAATTGCTTGAAAATGCTCTGCGGAGATGAATGGATAGCAGCCTGAGGCCACTCCACGGTGCTTCTCTGCAATAGAGCTATTGATAAGTATGATTTACCCAGATCATGGCTGTATTTTATCAATATTTATTCATTGATAATCTGTTGAAGGCTTCATGATGCTCAATCCTGTTGGAGCAATATTTTGCCAGATTATTTTCTGGTTGGCTGCAATCTAATTATAAATTTAATGAAAACAGAACTTTTGGAGTTTTGGCATAGGTCTTTGCACTATATATTAGTAGTCCTGTAAAAAAGATATATGATTGCATATTTTGATAGAATTATTTTACCTTCAAGGATGTATATTAGTGAATTAGCTCAGCTACTTTTGTTGTTCATCTTAAGTGAAATTACCATGTTAAAAATAGATTTGTCTTAGATTTGAACATTAACACTTACAATTGATGGGCAATGTAATTAATATAACTACGTCTGAACCCTTCATGAGCCTATATATAATACTGTTACATGAAACCAAGAGAAGTGAATACGTTACTCTTTGGAAGTAGAAGAGCATGGGTAACTCTTAGATTATAAAATTATAGCCATCAATTTAAAATGTGCTAAATCACCAGAAATGGTTGAGTCAAAACCCTTTTTAGTTTTCACCAAGACAATTGATTATTAGTTTTATGGCGTGTATTTGAGTTGGAGCAACTTATTTTTTTTTATTACACCCTCCCAAGGAAGGGCTTTGTCATACATTTTAGACAAACTTTATTTTATTGAACATCTTTGTGATGCAGATATGTCTTAATGCTATTTGTTCATAAAATTAAAGTTTAATGCTTTTTAATTAGAACTTAAGGGCTTTTGACTATTTTGTATGTCTGCCTCCAGGTAAATTTGTCAATTACTGGTGGGAGCTGTTTATTGGAAGCTGCTACAAATAATTCTCAAGTTGTAGAAGTTATTCAACCACCATCAGGATTAGAATGCCTACAACTAATTTTGTCCCCTAAAGGATTAGGGACAGCTAATCTGACTTTATATGACATTGGGCTAACTCCTCCACTAAGAGCATCTGCACTTGTAAGCTTCCTTTCTCTCTCAATTTTGAATTGCTTGAAATTTAAGGAAAATGCTTGGTTTTGATGTCCCAACCTCAGTTTGATGATCAATAAGATGATTTTTCAAATACATATTGTTAATGTTTCTTGTCTGTTAGCATGATTAATGCCAAACAACTCACATTTCTTCCTGCATGCTTTTGACTCTTTTTGTCTGGCAAGCCATAAACTTCTGTGTCTTGTTATCCAGACCTAAATATCAATACCAAATCTCTTCATTGATTTTAGTGTAACACATTTCCCGCATACTGGAAATATCATTTCCCTTGTCTGCTGATTATTAGTTTAGTATAGGAAAAAGTTATAATTGCAAATTGGTTCATACCCTTTACTTTTTTGTAAGAAGCTGCTCTTTGGACAAAAATAACAAAATGCAGGCTATATGGACATATCTAATTTTGACCTCAATTTTGAGACTAAAGCTTGCGATCTTGGAAGGAAAATTTATTGACTTGTAGTAAGAGTTCAAAAAGTTATTGCCCACCAGTGTCAATAGGATTTGAAATTTGCATGTTTTAATTTTCTGTAATGCAACACAACTGGGTCTTGGTGTATGTATGATAATTAAGTGTTGTTGTTTAATGTGTGATGCTTATAATGGTTAATTGTTACAGGTCCAAGTTGCAGATATAGAGTGGATTAAGATCATATCTGGAGAAGAGATTAGCTTAATGGTATGTCTTTTCGAAAATATTCTTGTGTTTTGGTCTAAAATGGCTTAAACTTGAGATTTTATTGGATGGACACATATCCAACACAAAATTGTCTTTACTAAAAACAATTAGAAATGAAAAGACCAAAAGAAAGCTGAATATCACCTTTGTAGCCTGCTCAAACCTGGCTTATATTAAAATTTTATAAGAAAAAAATAAGAAAAATTTAATCTACCATCGAGCTCATTGATCATACATCTCTACTCCTTAACACTATTAACAAACTTTTGGGGATTTTTTCTTTCTTATGAAACCACATGGAATCAACTTACTAAACATAACAATTTCTTTATTTCCTTGACTGATGAGGACTGAGAACTCAACCTGTCTTGCATTCTACCTGGGAGAGTGAAAATATAAGGCTTGGGTGTGGAAGAAATTGGATCTTCTGACTTTTAAGGTAAGGAAGAGATGAAAACATTAGTTAAAATAAGGATAAACGCTGCCACTTGTATGAATGGGAAGTCTTCTTTATTGCATTCTACATAAATTCCCTTTAACTGGTGATGAGGAAGGAATATTTTTTCAATAGTTCCCAGATGAAAAATGCTTACTGTTATGGATATAAGTCAGGGTCAAACTTCATCTAAATCTTTTTTTTTTTTGGGGGTGGGGTTGGGTTGGGAGGGGAAGGATAATTGAATTCATAAACTTAATTAATCCATACATGACATAAAAGTTTTAAATTGTTGATATAATTTTAATGATGTGATTCTGTACCATCATATAATTGTTTTTTTTTGCAACTGGATCTTCTCCAGAGCACAAAGTTGGATAAAAATCATGTCAATTTCAATGGTAGCAGAATGACCCTTACTACTTGCCGAGATGAATGGGACCACAAATACTCTTTATTTTTCTCTTGAGATAGATTGGTTTGTCTTCTGCTAATGGTGCAACAAAGCAAAAAAAAATAAAAATAAATTACAGCCCATTTGAAGAGTGTTAGAGAAAATCAAGAGAATACGAATAGGAATGACTAATTGTTGTTATTAAAGATTGATAGCGACTCGGCAAGTGCACCGATCGTTAAGTAATAAAAGCGTACTGGAGTACGAGATCGTTCCCACGAGGATCAGAATTTCAAGCACTAGTTCGCTAATTGCGTTTTAGTTGGACAATCAAAGGTTTGGTTTGAGAGAATTTAGATGAAAAGAGTTGTGGTTCAAAGAACTTAAAATTAAAAACAAGTAAGGGCGTGCAATATGAAAATTTAGAATTAAAAAGAATGAATGAAAAGATAATGATTGATTAAAGAATTTAAAACAAGCGTAGTTAAGGTTTCGACTTTCCCCAATATCTTCAATATGTTATGAATTAAGCAGTCAAGAATCCGTTTCTTAATATATTGCCAATCAATTCTATCTGAGTTAATTACGGCTCAATTCTTTGTTACCATAAATCTATGTAATCTTGAAAGAACTCTAGTTCCCCGATTATTCCCCAAGAAAACATGCATTAAGATCAAGAATCACAAGATTGCATAATTACCCTATGTCTATTCCTATTCCTATTCCTAGATCACAAGGATTATGATAAATTATCAAGTCAGGGTTCATGCACCAACATCCCTATTGTCATACAATTCCCCAAAATCATTCTATAAGGAACAAACTCATAGAAAGCATTAAAAACAGATAATTTATTCAATTATAAAAAGAACAGGATTCAGAGACAATTTAATTCATAAACATAAAGATTCAATTGGGTTCCATCTACCCTTAACTACATAAAAGACTACTCTAGCATACTGAATTGAAAAGAAATAATAAAGAAAAGAGAACCCCAAGCCTCCATTGGTGATGTTGACTTGGTTCCTCAGTGTTCCAGCGCTCCGCAACAGGATTCCTCCTTCAGGTCTTGGTGTAATGCTCTGAACTTGTTAATTGGTTTCTGAATTGGTGTTTTGGTTCTGACCCCAAGCTCTTTATTTATAGCCATTGGAGGTTGTATCCTTCATTGCATCTCTTGCCGTATCCATATTAGATTTGTAATTGATTATCCAATTGTTTCCTTTTTGCAATTAATATCTTGTGGATTGGTTGAGAGATTTGAGCTTTGAATCTTGTTATAATCTTCCTTCAATCTTCTCAGGAATCAACTTTGATATGTTTCCGCTTTAGTTCCATATCCTACTTGGACAAATCTTCATTAAATCTTAGCAAATCTTGATGAATCTTTGCTGTCTGGAACGTGCTTGGGCGCTCAAGCGCGCTACAGGGCGCTTGAGCGTGCCAATCTACTGCAATTTGATATTGCTGTCTGTCTTGGAGCGCTCGAGCGTGCTCCTCGAGAGTGAAATCTTGTCATCTTAGGGCGCTTGAGCGCCCTAACTTGTCCAGTTTGGTTGTTCTTCCTGCCTTAGCGCGCTTGAGCGTGCTCTTCTGGCCCTTGACTTGTATCATTTTTGCTTTCCTTGGTCCATATACTTCCTTGTCATGATTTCTTTAGCACTTTTAGCACCAATTCTTGTGGTTTTACCTTCAAAATGCTAATATTATCCAAAGGTCAGCTCAATTTCCTATCTTATGACTTAAATGTCTTAAAACCTTGAATTCCATGCAATCTATGATATATTTCTCATATAATTTAGCCTAAAAACATGGTAAACCAAAGGTTTATCAAAGATCAGTACAAGAAAGACAATCTCAGCCCAATAATACAGAATAACCTATTAAGTACATATATAAATAACTAGTCTGTAACAAAGAGGAAGATGGTTGTGCCGATTGGTGTTACAAAACGGTTGAGTTTGGGCACTAATTGTAGCTGAATAAGCCATGCTTTAAACCCCAAAGTTTTTTTAGCTGCTCCAGTGTGTATTTAATGAGCTGGCATGCTGCTTTTTGATCTTTTTTTGTCTTTTTTAAATGTGATAAGTGGATATATGTCCAACCTAGTATTTTTTCTTCATGATATGCTATTCTGATCTTTACAGGAAGGAAGTTTGCAAACTATTGACTTATTGGCTGGTACTAATGACGGAAGCACTTTTCACGCTTCTCAGGTTTGCATTGTTTTCGCTATTTAATTTTAGGAGCTGCACTCCAGTTTCTTGTGCTTGGCCTGCTTTAATTTGATCTTGTGAGACATAGATGTAACCATACTGCCTTGAATATGGTCAATAAGACTTTTATCTTATACATTTTTTTATGTCTTTCTGGATATTATCTTCCCAATATTCACCTATAGGAACGTGTCATAGTGAGGTTTTTTATTTTGAGTTGCAATTTAATGATTGGAAACTTTAATGCAGTTTCTTTACATGAATCTTCATGTACATGTTGAGGATAGTATAATTGAGCTGGTGGATACCGACAACTTCTCAAGTCTTGTTGGTGGACATGTTAATGCACCAAGTTTTAAAATTAAGGGGAGACATCTTGGATTTACAACCCTTTATGTAAGTCAATTGTCAACCTCTATAATCTTGACCTTAATTTCTTTCAAAGTTTTTTATAGACTTTCGAAAACTCATAGCTTAATATTTTTTTATTGAAACCAGGTCAGTGCTACGCAACATTTGGGACATGTAATACAAAGTCAAGCTATTAAAGTGGAAGTTTATGCAGCCCCAAGAATAAACCCTCTTGATATTTTCCTGCTTCCTGGTGCGTCGTATATGGTATGTTCCACTGCGCAAGTGTTGTTTCTTTAGTACAAGTTTGACTGCTAATGTGAACTTCGAAAGAAATACATACACTAACATTCTTCTCTTTGATTTGTGTTTTATTTTTCCGTTGGAAATGGAAAAGTTGATTTTTTTTTTTTGGACAAATAAGTTCTCCAAAATTAATTTAATATTTCAAGGTTCATTTGTTTACTTCTAGCTTTATGGTTCACATATCTAATAAGTTCATCATACCTTTGTACCTCCAATAAGTCACCTAGAATTTATTTGTCTTTAGTTTCAAGGTTAGCTTTGTTGTGTCAGGTCTAGAATTATCTTAGGAGCCTATAAATATATACCTTGTTCTTGAGCAAGTCAAGCCGAGTGAAGTAATTCAGTTTTTTGTTAATAAGTCCTTTTTCTACACTTTTCTCTTGTCTACATCTTTTAGTGCTTTCTTTTTTGATGTTTATCTTCACACTTTGGTCGTGTGATCTTGGGCTAGTGTGACTTAGTTTACACTATTGTTTTCTCTCATTTTTTTGGTTTTATGATGACACCATTTTTATTTTTTTATTTTCTTAGCTTACCATGAAAGGAGGCCCAACTCTCGGTGTTCATGTGGAATATTCAATTGAAAATGATAAAATTGCAAGTATTGATAGATATTCTGGACGGCTCTCAGCAATTTCTGTTGGGAACACTGTAAGATGTGAAATCCTGCTCAGACTTATTATTGTTCCTTATTTTGTTTACCTATGTTTATTTATAATTTGTTATGTAACGTAGCCATTCAATTTTTATGCATAGTTTAGCTGATTGTCTGGCACAAACTACCTGCTTTTATACATCCAAAATATCTTCCTTCAGATTAGGCACCGGTTCTCTATCTGTCCACCTCACTATTGTCAGTGCTGTTTCACTCTTTAGTTAGTGGGCTTTTCTCATTATCTCTATCTTCTCCAGAATCCTTAAATTGGTTCGTCTCATTTGAAATTATAGAGATTTATGTATAAAGGGAGGAAAACAAATAATTAGAATAATAAAATTAATAAGGAAAGAAATCATGAAATATAAGGAAATATGGAAATCAATCCTAAGAGACCATCTAGGATACTCTAAACTATTTTAAGATATAATCATAATATTATAAGATATCTATCCGTACTTCAAGCCCAAGGCTCATGTGATGGAGATGTATAAACCATTCTTAGGTCTTCACCTAATAACTTAAGCTTTTAGGAGATTTGGCCTTTTGCCATACCAATTTAAACAAAAGGGTCAATTTCCGGTTGCATGGTTCAACCTTTTACTCAGCATGTTTATGATTCATGTCTGTTGGGTTGACCTGTTTTTGTCCAACCTCATTTTTGCCATATCTAAACCCCTTTTTTTAGTATCAACTGTCGATTTAAAGTTGTTCTAACATTAGAGTTGAGCATTGCCATCCATAGCCTTTTTTCTGATTTGCGAGTGTATATCATATCTTCTGCACATGTACTCTTTCCTTTCCTTCTTTTATTAAATTTTTCTTTTTTCAAAAAAAAGAAAAATAAAAATAAAAGATGCAACACATGCTAATTAGTCCAATTGTTTGCTTCAATAAACCATGTCATATTTATTTCTTTAACAGTTAGTGCATTATTCATTTTACATTAAAAAATATCTGGTTTGTGGAAGATATTATTCTAATCCAAGACATCATTACTATTGACAGACAATTCTTGCCAGCATCTTTGCCCATGGAAATATTGTGATTTGTAAAGCACGGAGCATTTTAAGGGTGGGAGTTCCATCTACTGTCACATTGTATGTGCAGAGTGAACAACTTGGGGTTGGCCGTAAATTGCCAATTTATCCGTTATTTCCTGAGGTGATAAATTAAATAAAAAAAAGAAATGTTTCCATTCATTTGTGTATTTCAATCTTAATATTGACAATCTTTTCGGTATTGTCAGGGAAACTTATTTTCTTTCTATGAGCTGTGTAAAAATTACCAGTGGACTATTGAAGATGAAAAGGTTTGGCTTTATCTTCAAATCTATCTTTTCATATCCATACCAGGTTTTGCCCTTTCTATATAGGTAATAAATGCATTAAGAAGCACAACCTGTGTGCAACTCAAGTACACACTGCACAAAAGTTTAACAATTTAAGTAAAACAATTAAGACACACTGGAATCAGAAGGAAAGTGTGTTATGGTCTAAATAAACAACTAATTGAAAATAAAGCTCTTAAAACTCCTCCTGAAGCTTGTCTTTTCTGTTAGATCTGAGTTTTCCCATCAAATTATGTATAGACCACACAACAAAGGCGGGAAGTGTTCTCTATGGGCACTGACCCTTTGTAGCACTTGAATTGCATCTCCAGCAACATAATAGTTCTCAAATGCCACACCCTTTTTGTGGTGCTAGTATTGGAACTGCTAATTATCATCTGTCTCACCATCCCTTGCATATAACGCCAAGGCACCACAATTAATTCCTTATTTCAACAGTTATCAACAGATCCTTCCAATGCACAGTTCCATTCGCAACCTTGAGTAAAACACCTACCAAAGATGGTATACCTGCTACCATAGTTAACAAACTTTGCAGAAACTTTAACTTCGACACACCAGAAATCATGCCAAAAAGATACTATGAACCTTTTCGTAACCTTAAGAAAATAAACTGCATGAGCATGAGCATGAGCTTCCAAGCTCCTACCATCCCCTCCCCCGAGCTTAAAACAAGAGATAATCTATCTCTCCTTGCTCCATATATTTTCAGCCAATCGATTTTTTCCATAAAAAAATCATGCTCAAAGGTGTAAGATAGTCTAAAGAATTTTGGCTTTGCTTTGTTTCTTTAGGTATTGAGTTTTAAGGTGGCTGAGAGCTTCCATGTTGAAAAATATGGGATCCACTTTACTGATTCAGAAGAAAGTCACGTTAGTGGTTATTTGGATGAGAATGACCTTGGCTTTATTAACGTCTTGTATGGAAGGTATGAATTTATGCAACATTTTTATTAAGAATAATAGCATGGGATAAATATGTAATATGCGTAATCACACTTACGTCTTTTGAATTTCAATAATTGCTCCGACCTCCCAGTACAAATTATATATTCATTTTTCCCTTTTATTAAACAGATCATAGGAAAGATATGTGACTGATTATAGGTATGATTTGCTTTGTATTTATTTCCCTAAAATCAGCTTTTTATTAGGAAAACAATTATTCACATTAGTCTAAATATTGTAAACATTTGTTCATGAATATTCTAGGAATAATATTTAGTATTTTTTCCGTTCAACTGCCTATTATGCTTTCAGTAGTCACATGTAATTGGCACAGAGTCTTTTCAATCTTTATGTTAGTTTTCTGTAGTTTCATTTTTTTCTTGATGTTGCTGAAATAAATTCCTTGTAAGAGGCAACATAGAAGTGTGCATGACCAATTTATAAATTATTATAAACTGTAAAGAACCTTGGGATACACCACCCCAAAAGCTAGCTCGAAGGGTGGGAGTGCCCAAGGCCTTATAAACTCCACATTAGTTGCTCATATAACCAATGTGAGACTATATATCTCAACACGCCCCCTCACACGAGAGCCCATTGGGCTTGAAGAGTGGATGATGCAACATGCCCAGCCTACTTGTGCTAAGAAATTCCACAAGAGAAAGTGGGAGACGGCGAGGTTTGAACCCGGGACACGAGGCTCTGATACCATGTAAAGAACCTTGGGATACACTACCCCAAAAGCTAGCTCGAAGGGTGGGAGTGCCCAAGGCCTTATAAACTCCACATTAGTTGCTCATACAACCAATGTGGGACTATATATCTCAACATAAACAATTTGAAACATAGAATAGAGGATCATATAATAAAATACTATTTTTTTCCAGATCTGCAGGCAAGACCAATGTTGCTCTGTCGTTCTCCTGTGAGCTTTCAACTTCTGGGTCAAAGACACAGTCAAGGTTTTACAGTTCGTCTTTATCAGTAACAGTGGTTCCTGATCTTCCCCTGGCTTTGGGAGTCCCAATTACCTGGATTCTTCCTCCCTATTATACAACTACAAACCTTTTGCCTTCATTCTCAGAGTCTTGTACACAATTTGATAGTCAGAATCGCAAAGGAACCATCAACTATTCTTTATTGAGAAGTTTGGAGAAAAATGAAGCACTGCAGAAAGATGCCATATTCATTGATGGGGATAGAATTAAAACAACAGCTAGTAATAGTGTTGCATGCATTCAAGCTAAAGATTGTACCACCAGAAGAACAGAGATTGCTTCTTGTGTCAGGGTTGCTGAGGTATGTAATTTTATCTGTCACTTACTGTTTATTTGGGCCACTTGTTGGCAATCCTATGAGAGTACATCTTTCCAGCCTTGGGGCAGGTTGGTTTCTGCTAGAGCAAGCTGTCTTTTATAGGTGTTAACTTTTAACTTTGCACAATGGATATTTAGATTATTAAACCTGTATTCCCCAATTTGTACATAGTTTTCATTGAGATAAGAAAGGGCTGCTCTATGTTACATTTAATTTTTTACATGCTAGTGGGCCATAGCCTTATTGTGGTGAGAATTGTTGTTCATATCCTTTGTGTTTCACTTCTGGGTAAGGGTGGCAAAGAGGTCCATTAATACATCATCCATATGGTCCATCCATATCTAAATCCATTAAATTAAAATAAGAAAATGTAATGGATTGGACGGATTGGATCATTTTAAGTTACTGGATGGTTAATGAACCAACCAAATATACAATGATATGCGTTGATTTTTTTCGTAGATGATTTCCATTGGATATTTAATTTTTAACCAATCGATTAGACTTACAAAAATCCAATTGAAGATGAAATGTGAGTATTTATATGCTCAGGTTTTGGTTATATATATACTCCAAAGTAAAAAGACATTGGTTTTGAGGAATTTTAGTGTGTGTGTGAATCAGAGAGAGAGAGAGAGAGAGAGAGAGAGGTAAGTATTCAATGAGAGAAAAATATCAAAATAAACTTTTAATATAATGTAATTTGAAATGGATGGGTTGGATTTTTATTTATTAAATGGATCATGGATGGATTGGTTTTTTTAACGGATCACAGATGGATTAATAGTTGTTTCTTATCCATCCGGTATGGTACAATTCAAAATCCACCCAGTCCATCCATTTGCCACTTCTACATCTGCGTGCCCTTCTGTATCATCAGAATAAGTACATCTATTTTATCGAACATGTAATTTGCATTCCGGGCATATGTTTATTTGTTTGGAAATTGTAATTCACATCATAAATTTCTATATTATGATCAGGTGAGTCAAATTAGAATAGCCAGTAAGGAGGTTCTGCTCAATGTAGTTGACCTTGCTGTTGGTGCAGAACTTGATCTTCCTACAAGCTTTTATGATGCTCTAGGTATCAATGGCCCCTTGATGATAAATCACATTAAGAATCTTTCAGACTGAAAGTACTCATCTTTCAATGTGTCTTACTGTGGTTCAACAGGAAATCCTTTCTATGAAGCATACAATGCAGTGCCTTTTTATGCTGAAACTAACTACCCTGATGTTCTCTACATAAACAAAACAGCTGATGGAAAAGGGAATGTCCATATCAAGGTTTGATGAGGGTTTTTACTAGAAATCATTTTTCTTGCTTGTTTATGTTCTTTGAATTTTGAGCATAAAGCAGCACAAGAACCTGCAGCTTACACATTCATAGATTTTTGGAACAATTGTTTTTGCATCTTTTTGTTTGTTTGTTTGTAAAGTGTATCATGTGATTTTTGTCTCAAATGAAGTCAAGCCTACGTAGTGTTATATAGATCAGGCTTAGCTCACTTTAATCATCCTTGTGATTCAACTCAGAGAGCCTATACCTGAGTGCATGGCATTAGAACAAAATATATTTGTTTAGAGTCTAGATATATTTTGTGATGTCTGGTACTTCGATTTACTATCTGCTGGATTGCTTTGCTCAATTTTGTAAATTAATGGAATTCTTGTTCTGACTGACTCATGTTGAAGGCAATTCGGCATGGTAAGGCTCTTGTGCGTATAGCAATTACTGAAGCTCTGCAAAAATCAGACTACATTCTGGTAAGTATTTGCTTTTTGCCCAAAACCTGCACTTCAGAAAAGTAGATTACTGCTCTACATACATACCTTGATCTCTTATGACCTATATTAATGCCAGCTATGCCAGCTAAAGTCTAGGACCGGCTGTGACTGCTAATGTTTATTTCTATCACATTTATTAGTTTATAGCTATATTATTGTTAATTATTAGGCATATGTTGATAATATGTATATAGGAAATGTTCAGCTGGAGTATTTTCTGGTGTTATTTTATTTTATTTTTCTTACCATATATAGATTCCTAGTTTTCAGCATATTAGAGTTGTTCAAAAAGATTTTTGTGAATGGCTTGAGAATTCCTCACATCCCCAAATCTAATCTAATTAAATCAAATCAATACGTAATTAATTACAAAATATACAATCAAATAAACATGAGATCTGTTTCCTTAATTAAAAGATACTATTCAACACTTCCTCGAGCTGGAGCATGTAAATCATATGCACGAAGGCTGTCAAAAATGAAATGTATTTGAGGACCCAACAATTACTTTGTGAGGATATCAGCTAGCTATGATTTACTTGGAAAGAACTTACTCCCTGGTGAAATGACAATAAATTTCTATATGCTTGGTCCTCTCATTAAAGACTGGATTTGACGTAATGTGTAAAGCATATTGATAATCATAATATAGCATCATATGATCAATGTTCCCAAAGTAATTGTTTCACCTAAGTTCACAAGAGACCATTGTCATAGCTTTATACTTGGCTTCTGCACTGTACAAGCAGTTTCAGTGAGATGACAATTTTTCCTTTGCGTAACTCCATTTTGTTGGGTGTGTGTGGACATGAAGATTGATGTAAAATACCATGAAAATGTTGAAAAAACAGTGGAAAAACATTCCTTGGCAATATCACTAAGTAAAACCTTAATGAACTTACCACCAAACTGGTTCTGAATTTCAGTATAGAAAGACTTGAATAGTCATCAACGAAGGTAACAAAATACTTAAAACTGACGGTATGGAGACCCGACTTGGGCCCCTTATATTAGAATGAATGATAGAAAAACTAGTTTCAATTTGACTTTTGACCTAATTGGGAAAGGAAGCCTGTGTTGGACAAGTAGCCATTGGGTTTGAAGGGTGTGGACAATGCATAGACTCACCTATTTATGCTAAGAAACTTCACATTATTTAATTATTTGTTAAAAGAATAGGGCAGTGAGGATCAAACTCTAGACCACTTGGTTAAACAGGTTCTGATAGCATATCAAGTACTAATTCAACTCAAAAGCTTAAGCTATTCAGTGAATGCCACATTACTGGTTTTATATTCTATATTAAATTTCTCTAGCAATTACCATTTTTTTTATTTCTCATTGCTACTTGAAAAATATCCTTATCTGCAAGTTATACTCCTTTGCTTCACTATTCTGCCTTGTATTTATCTTGCCTCCCCTCTGCCTCTGCCCTCTTGCACTATCTGAATCAGGAATTTCTTTTGTTATAATTTTTTTTGCAGATTAGAGTTGGTGCCCATATATATCCTCAAAATCAAGTCGTTAACATAGGAAGTCCTCTTAACTTAAGCATCAAAGGTGTGGCTATTGTGAATGGTTGCTGTTAATTTATTCTTAGTTGATGGAATTCTGAATCTAAATAATATTTAGATTCAGAATGTTCGTGTACAACTGTTTACAATATATAGGCTAATGTGAACAATTACTTCTATGGAAACAAATAAGATGTACAATCTATCACATGTTTAGGGAAACAAATAAGAAGTGAATCGGATTTATGATTACGACATTATTATAATGTCTTCTCTTATGAATTTTTTTCTATTTTTATAAAAACTGTATTTGTTAGTGATGTAATAAAACCATTCAATTGTCTTCTCCTAACAACATAAGCTTTTGGGGGTGTTGGTTTATTGCATGGTATCTGTTAGGGATATAAAATCATTCATGTGTCTTCACCTAATAACTTAAGCTTTGGGGAGAGTTGGTTTATGACATGGTATCAAAGCCTTTATGACCAAGTGGTCTAGAGTTCTATCCTTGTCATCCCCATTCTTTAATAAAAAGTTGAATTTCAGCCCTAAGGTAGGGGACCTATTCATTGCCCATGCTTGAGGAGGTGTGCTAGAATTGTAATATAAAACCATTCTCGTGTCTTTACCTAATAGCATAAGCTTTTGGGATAGTTAGTTCATGACATTATCGAAAAGGCAACATATTGGTGTCAGATATGTATTGGATGGGCATACAGGGTTGATGCATATTTTAAACTTGTATTTATTAATATTCAAAAAATATATTCAAGAGGAAGTGCCATGGTGTATGCTTTTTGCAGATGATATTGTGCTTATTAATGAGCCCAAGGCTGGTGTTAATAGAAAACTAGAATTGTGGAGAAGCATGTTGGAGTTTAAAGGATTTATGTTAAGCCGGAGCAAGACTGAATATATGCAGTGTGAGTTTTCTCTAGCAAGAGATAGAGATCAAGATCCAGTACATCTGCTTGGACAAGAGTACTTAAGAAAGATGTTTTTAGATATCTGGGATCAATTTTGCAAGAAGGTGGAGAGATTGATGAGGATGTAAATCATAGAATCAGAGCAGAGTGGATGAAATGGCGTGGTGCATCTGGGTTCTTGTGTGATCGCAAAATTTCCCTTAGGCTAAAAGGAAAATTCTAGATAACAGCAGTAAGGCCTGCAATGTTATATGGAGCTAAATGTTGGCCAGCACATAGGCAACATGAACGTAAAATGGGAGTAGCAGAAATGAGGATGTTAAGGTGGATGTGTAGTTATACGATGATGGATAAGATAAGAAATGAAGATATTCAGCGAAAGGTAAGAGTAGTACCGGTGGCTGAAAAGATGAGAGAACATAGATTGAGGTGGTTTTGGCACGTAATGAGAAGACCCTTCGATGCTCCCGTAAGAACAAAAGTTTGTTATCAAGAGCTTGATACAAAGAGAAGTGGAGGTAGACCGAAACATACTTGAGGAAAGGTATAAAAACAAGACTTAATTGAATGAGATATAGATTGACGGACGATGTGTCTTAAGATGGACTGGAGAAAAGCAATAAGCATCGTGGAGGATTAGATCCGTTTTTATTCCTATGTTCCAGATGGTCCCTTTCAAATTCTTTTCCTCTTTATCTCCCACTCTTTCTTTCTTTTTTTCCTTCTTTTCTTTTATTTCATTCTTCCTTTCAATCTTTTTTCTCTTATTTATTTATTTATGTGTTTTTCTTTTTTTCCCTATATTCCTTTTATTTTTTATTAATTTTTTTATTTCCTACTTTCTTATTCTTTTTTGTCCTCCCAAATATCTTTTTTTTTTATTTATTTTTTTCTTTTAATTGTCTACTGCTTTATATATAAACTTAAATTTTATTTTTGTCTTTTTCTCAAACTTTTCGTATCTTTCATTTGGGTTCATCTACCATTAACCCCAATTAATTTGGGATAAAGGTGTTGTTGTTATTGTTATTTATTAATATTTTTTATTTTTTTATTTTACAACTTTGAATTCGGCTCATACAACTGAGACATGGCTTAGTGATGGGAGATACGGCTTGAAGCTTAGACATGGCTACAGCAGAAAATGTTCCTGTTCTGTCTCCACAATCCTCAGAAAGTATAACAAGGAATTAATTTGGAAGAGGTAGGGTTAGAATCAAAGGCAAAGGAGGAAAATCAGGGTCCAAGGCAGACCATGTGGATGATGGAGTTTTTGGTTTAACAACCAAGTCCCATGTTCTGGTGAATGAAGTTGATTTATCAAAGACTAGAAACATTGGCCAACGGGTTGGACTCATGAGAAGGATAAGAAATGCATCAGTGACCTTGGCATGGCTTTTAGTTATGGGTCCGTGTTGCAGCTGACAGTGTAAATGCTTTTTAGGCTGGGGTTAATGGCCTTTGTGAACTAATCGGTTGTCATTGGGAATGCAATTACTAAATTTATCATTCACTTAGCTCTATTAAACAAAATCATTAAATTTTTTTAACAATTTCTAAATAATTACAATGAAATAGGGAGAAAAAAATAGAAGACAGATCTTTGTAATATTATCTGTAATTTTTCATTGAATATAATTGTAAAAGAAAATTGTAGCAACTAGCAAATAAGAAAGAGAAGGTAGAGTTGTATAATGTGTCATGAATCAATTCTCCCAAAGCTTAAGCAGTTAGGTGAAAACACATAAATGGATTTATATTATATCTTTAACACATCCCCTCCAAAAGAGCCATTTGGGCTTGAAGTGTGGACAGTGCACGAAAATTCAATTTTGTTATTAGAAGAATGGAGGCAGCAAAGATCGAACTTTAGACCATTTAGTCATAGAAGTTCTGATATCATGTCACGAAACAACTCTTCTAAAAGCTTAAATGTTAGATGAAGACAGAGGAATGGATTTGTGTTATATCACCAAAATAAGGGAATAACTAACTTAATTCTAGGTAATTACTTATTATATATATATATATATATATATATATATATATATATATATATGAGGCAGGATATTCTTACACCGGTGTAAGAGTTAGAAATCGTACACTCAATTTTGACCATTGATCCACTTGTAACCAATGGCTCACATTACTAAAAAATTTGAGCCCTTAGATATAAGTGGGATTAACGGGCAAGATTAAAAGTGTAACTTACACTGGTGTAAAATGATCCTGACCCTATATATATATATATATATATATGAGATAGGATATTGTTAATACCAATTAGTGTTACTACCAATGTCACTACTAGTTTGTTTCACCGTTAGATCAATTATGTTTTGATCCAACGATTCTGATTTAACTCTGTAAAAGCCTTCTTTTTTCTCCCTATATTTAATATTTTCACATTAAATATGGAAAGTCATAATCATACAAAGGTGGAAATAAATATAACCGTTGGATCAACATAATTGATCTAACGGTGAAACAAACTGGTAGTAACAGTATCCTCTCTCTCTTACAACAAACCATTCCTTACATATCACTATATCAGACCACACATAAACTTATTGCACTAACACAAATAATTTATTGAAAATATATTTACTTAAACATATACCCTATATTTTTTAGAATTTTCCTCATCCCATATCCATGTCATGTTGTACCCTGTGGGGATCCTGATGGAAACATACTTTTTATATTTGCTTGCTTAGTAAACCTGGCAGACGGTTATTTTCAATTGCTTGAATGAATTTGAGTTTGGCACTTTAATATTCTTTTCCTTTTACTATTTCTTCAGGAAGGATAATGTCTTTCTATCTTCATGTTTTAGGTCTGAGTGATGATGTTTCTGGTCAGTGGTTTACCTCAAATGGAAGTGTAATATCAGTTGACAAGTTATCCGGGGTGGCTGAAGCTATTGGGGAAGGTTCAGCCCAAGGTGCTGAATAGTAATATTTGAGTACAGAAAATGCACTTTGTAGTTGTCATTGTCTGGTGTTTTTTCTTAGTAAACAATTATACCACTCCCTAGTTGAAATATGTTATTATGAACAGTATCTTTCCAGTATGCAAGATCAAAACTGCAAACAACAGTTACAGTATTGAAAGGAGATAATATTTTTGTGGATGCTCCAAAAGAAATGTTAACTAATGTTCCATACCCTTCAAAAGGATACAACTTCTCCGTGAAGTTCAGGTTTGCAAATTATAACTCTAGACATTTACAGACGTTTACATGGTTTGAATAACGTCACTTTTAACTACTTTTTTTGACTTAACGAATGAATAGCAATACGTACGGTGAAAGCCTTGGTGCACCTGGAGGAAACAAGAGAATTTCATTCGATTGTGGAGTTGATCCGCCATATGTGGGGTATCTCTATCATTACTCATATTTATCTGGTATGACCATTTAAATAATGATTTCATTCTTAGATAAATCTTCTACATGCATTAACTGTAGGTACGTGAAGCCATGGCTTGATTTGGACACTGACAATTCATATTGCCTATTTTTCCCTTACTCACCGGAGCATTTGGTTCACTCAGTACCCAAGTTAGAAGGCATGAGACCAGACATATCTCTATCAATATATGCTTCTCTTAAAGAACGTAAACATGTTTCAGGATCTGCATCAGCGCTTTTTATTGGAGGATTTTCTATCTTGGAGATGGGTCAGGTATGTCGTTGTAACAAAGCAAAATTGGATCCCTTGATTCATTTCCGTCTCCTGAAAGTGCATATCTGCATGACACAAATGTTTGATTTATTAGGTTGAATGCCTGCCATTTGGTTGGTACGGTCTCTTGATCTAGTCTTGATCAATTTGCCCTCCTTTATGCCTGTGATGTGCTGAATTGAAAATTCAGTAGAACCCCTCGAAATCTGATTGTGAAACGAAGTACAAAAATTTGATTTATGATGTTAAAACTTTTCTTTTTTTGTTTGCCCCTCAGAATTCAATGCAGCTGAATCTGACACCAGGCTCTAACAAAACTTGCATAACCGTCTTAGGAAATACTGGTAAGATGGCATACCACGGTACATCTTTTAATTAGATGAGCTGAGTGTTATTGCAAATTTTTCATTATGAAGGAATCTTTTTCTCTGGAATTACCACATTTTGTTTCCTATTATCCATATTTTCGTCAGAAGTTCCCCTTTATTTCTTTCTGAAAAAATAAGGAAAAAAAAGTTTGATGTGATTTGATGGGTGATATGAATCATTCTGTCGGGTCCCATGGAGATTTTCCTCAAGACAATAGCTATCATCTTCACTTATTGTTGAGATTATAGGTGCTACAAATGTTTAGTCACTGTCTTCTACCATATGTAATGTTAAACTAGGCTGTGTGATTATAGATGTTGAAATTCGCTGGCATCACCGAGATTTGATTATGATCAGTCCCATCCATAAAGAGGATTTTGGCGTTGGAGGGTTTGCACGGTATGAGGTGAGTGCTTTTTTTTTTTTTGATAAATTGAGGTGAGGGCTCTTACTGCATTTCATCATTGCTCAAATCTGAATTTGAAATTATTGTAGGGTAGCCAAAATTTTCCCCCTAGATAGACGATGCATTCTCCATGAGCCTTTTGTTTCTTTTCTTTGTGCTGCAACCCAATGCTAAAATGTCACCTGAAAAGTTCGCAACTAACCAGAACTGATCCATTACTAGAAACATCCAATAAATGTTTCTGATTTTATATTTAAAATATACACTTCCGTATTTATTTTTCTTGTCCATGTTTCCAGGTCAAACTGCTGAAAGCCAAGGGATTCAAAGATAAAATCATCATCACACTCCCAGCTAATGGTTACCTATTCCTGAAGTTCAATATGACTTGATTTTCATCAGCAGTTTAGAAAATTTTATTAAAAATGGAGAGGATTGTGTATGTTGGAGGCCACAAGTTTAATCTTTTTTTTATCTGTTTTACAGGCCAGAGAGTGGAAATAGATATAAACCATGAACCTGAAGAAACAGCACCATCCATAAATAAAGCCCTCTGGGCAAGCATTCTGGGGTGTCTTCTGCTGTTGATTTTGTCAATTGCTATCTTCATACGTTTCTTGGACAAACCAGATAGATCTCATCAACAAACAAGTGCTCGGGTCACTGCAAGCATTGCAGCACCATCAACTCCTGATAGAAGCAGCCCAGCTATTACAAATGAAATGTCTCCTCGGACACCTCAACCATTCGTAGAATATGTAAGGAGAACGATCGACGAAACTCCATACTACAAGCGGGAAGGGAGGAGAAGGGTTAATCCACAGAATACGTTTTAAACTCGTGGACTATCGATCATACATTGATATACCTACCACTACTCACATCAGAGGATGACACATATAGGTGCCCCCGTGCACTCCCTGCTGTTGTATAATTTTTAAACTGACAATTTTGTAAGTACATGTAGTTGTATTTGTCTTCTTGTTAGGTTGGTGTAGTAGTTAAATTACCATGCACCTGTGTCTGTAATTGCATTACCTTATTACTTCTCCAAATAACTTAAAACAATTTTATACATCACAACTTGCAACATTTTGTCTAACTATTTGATTCAATCTTTATCACATATCACACACACACGCGCACACACAATTTGGTTTGGTTGTTATAAATTGGTATCAAAACACTTTTTGTGGGCGCATTGAATGGTGTTGACGAGAAACATAGATCACAGTTGAATTGATGGAAGCAAGAATTGGGAGGAACCGAAGAGGGAATCTACTGTGTAGAGGCTCAGTTAGCTGATGTGCTGAGGGCGCTTCAAGATTCGTGTATTGAGTGGATTAATTCTTATTTGCCGGAATAAAAAATCAAGTATTCATTTGTTTTCTTTTTATTTGCAGAAAAATAAAGAATCGAGTGGATTAAATTTGTTGGAGAAACAAGGAAACAAAATCAATAGATTTCACCATATACTTTGAAACTACATCAGGACTTCTTGTTAAAATAGCTTCTGATGTACTAAAAAGAAATATTTCTTTAAACAAACAGGAAAAAAAACCAATTATTAAATTATCATAAATAATAAAGAATTTAATATTTTTAAATTTGTAGGGATTTGAAATATCACTTTATAACGAAATAAGTGTAAACCATATTTTAAAATTCCTGCTAATTTAAAAATAATAATATAATTATTGATTTTTCTTTGTCTTTCCTTATTTGATTTTTTTTTTTCAAAGGAATTGAATTTTTTGGTTAAAAGGAAAACAAATCAATAATTATCAATAATAAATTTAATATTTTTGAATTTATACGAATTTCAAAAATTAAAATTTTCAATGATGAGCACGAATTGATTTGAACAAAGTGATAATAGCGGAAAACGGTATTGGTCGATCGGGTTATTGCGTGGGATGAAAAAATAGTGGGCAAATACAATGTGGGACTTTTAAGAAGGTTGTAATGCCATGTCATAAATTAGAGACATGCAGAATATAATAAAAGAATTCAATCAACAAATCAGCGAGAGCTGTGGAAGTAAAATAACAACTAATTAAAGTATCTCCTAAAAATCCTATTTGCAACAATCATGAGTTATCCTTCAACATTCCAACAAGAATATATTAAACAGAATTTTGAATTCAAACTCGTAACTTTAACACCCCCCATATGATCCTAACAAAGCTGTTCAGGATTATCTGCTTTCTATCAGTATTAATGAGCATGAGGATGCATAGTTGTTGATCATTCTTAAACAATGTTTGAGTGTCTTCCACAAGAGTTAGTGGAGGAAATCCTCCATCGTTTACCACTCAAAAGCATTGGTAAATGCATGTCAGTGTGCAAATCATGGAATATTATGATAAAAAGCCATTCCTTTATATTCTCACACCTCTCTAGACCCTCCCTTCCTCTCTTCCTTGTCTCTGATTTGTCCCTCTCAGATCTTTGGACGGTGCATTATTCTCTTTACTCCCCAAAAATCAATAGAGTAATCTTATCCTTTGTTCCTGATAGTAACAAACATGTTTCCTTCATAGGCTCCTCCAACGGCCTCGTTTGTCTGTCCAACATTTACTATAATATCATCCTATGGAACCCTGTCATACGTAAACACCTCCAACTCCCAAAGCCACCTGAAACACCACATTATGATAGTTTAATGTTCTCTTACGGATTTGGATTTGATTCCAAGAACAATGATTTTAAGGTTGTGAGACTCTATTATCCCAAAGGAAGATTCATTTATCCTCCTAAGGTTGAGTTATATTCCCTCAATGAAGGTGCATGGAGGGACATTAATGCCTCACACATCAAATTAACTGTCAAAGAATTTAATCAACACACATTTCTCAATGGGAATGTGCATTGGCTTGCCACGCGCCGGCCTGCGCTTGATCCTCTTCCGCGTAATGATTGCATATTGATGTTTGATATGGTGGAGGAGAAGTTCAACACTATGGAGCTTCCGGAGCAGCTGAATAATACTATGAATGCTATGCCTTCTAGAATATTGTACAACATTACTGTTATTGATGGTTGTTTCTCTCTTATACAGTACTCATTTCCTTTATCTAATAGCAATGTCATTAACATATGGATGAGGACTCATGAGTCTTGGAGTAAGATTCACACTTTTTGCTTAAAGGAAAGGTTTCAGACGCTATGGGGAGTGAGCACAAGGAGTGAGATTTTAGTGTTCCCATCAAAAACATATGGACTGTGTTCCTTTGATCTCAAGAGCCAAGAGATTAGGGATATTGGGATCAAATTTAAAGCAACAAATGTATGTTCTAGTGATTTCAAGGCAAGCTTGGTTTTACTAGACAAAGATAGCTATGATGCTCATTCGGGTACTTTTACTAATGTTTTATGTGCTATAGTTTTATGTTTATTTGGGGGAACTGATATTAATGTTTTGTTGTTTATATATGTAAAGAATCAATTTAAACCTGTTGGGTGATGACCTTTTTAATGGTTTATATTATACTCTAACAATATATATATAACCCTTGTAGTGAGAGATAATGAATCGTCTGCAAGGTGCAAGTGTTGGGGGCCAAACAGCAAGTTGAAAGATGTTCAACATGTCAGCAGCAGAGGGACTTTTCAGAGAGCTTGGTTTTACTTGACAAAGAAAGCAATGTCGCTGTTTCATGTACTCTACCAATGTTTTGTGTATTTTTCTTATAGTTTTATATTTATTTGGTGTACTAATATTAATGTTTTGTTGTTTAATTTGCTTTGAAGTGTGAGGCCAAGAGGATGAATCACCTTGAAGGCGGAAGTTGAAAGATGATGGACATGAACCCATCCTCAAATGCAGTACTATATTTTACTCTTAGATTCTCACTAGGATAGTTTCTCAAGACTTCTAAATATAAACATTGAATATGAATTTACTCCTAGTTTTTGGAACTGTATTGTTGCTAGTTTGATTTTTTGTTTTAATCTTTTACCTTTTATTTATTTATTTCTCTGAGGTTTGATGTTTTTCTTATTTCACACCAAGGTAATTGGATCTGTAAAAGACTTTGGGTTTAGATATGTTGAACATTTCCTAAATGATAAGGTAAAACATGTGACAATTGCTATAGTTACTCTAAACTTGTATGGGAGGCTACATGTTCTTTTTCGGTTATACACTCAACAAAGATGGCAAATGTTGGTGTTGATGGGTCAGAATTCCAATTGCTAGGGAATAGATCATACATAGCAGCAGATGAATTTCCCTCATAGTCTTCCTCTACTCTTTGCTGTTTCTAGACCAGCAAAAGATTTTCTAAGGTTGTGATCTTTATGGGTTTGTTTGAAAAGTTTGATACCAAGGTTTGGTTTGTGATGGTTTTGTTCATCATCATCATGTGATGGCTGCCCTTAAAGACAATTTGCAAAAAATGCATGACACAAAAAATATAGGAAAAACTAGGATAATTGTGACTTGTGAGGTAAAACATGAAGCGGAATTCCTTATTAGCGTTCAGCAAAACTTAGGGTGTGTTTGAAAGTGTTTTAGTTTTTTTGTTTTTCAAAACAGTTTTAAATATGAATTTTAAAAATTGATTTTGAGAGTAAAAAAACAAAAAAACTTGTTTGAGTGTAGTTAAATTAAAGTTATAAAGAAGTTGTAACTATTTACAAAAATGCCATTAATGAACTTTTAGAATTACAAAAATGCCATCATAAAGTAATTGTTTTGGTTCTAATTTTACGAAATTGCCATTAATGAATTCTGGTATTTACGATTTTGCCACTGCCTAAATGCAAAAAACAAAAAATAGCGCCGGAGAACATTAGAAGGATGTTTTGGTTTTCTGGTTTTTAAAACTTAAAAAGAGTCATTGTTTTGGGAAGCATTTTTCAGAACACCCGTTACCAAACAAGTTTTTTATTTTTTTGTTTTTAAAAACAAAAAACTATTTTTCAGGCCCTTTAATGTCTAATTCTGATCTCATGATTGTGTTTTGCAAAGAAAAAATTTCATTTTGATCAACTAAGCAATCAAAGAGATTTTATGGGACTTATTACTCTCAATAACATTTGAAACAATCTACTTTTTTATGTTCCAATTCTAGTCAGTCATTTTAGTTTATTTTAACAATACTTTAAATTTAGTTTCATAGCTTTTCATACATATTTGAACTTCTATGCTCGTCCAAACTATTTAAGCCACTTATGGTTTTGTGTTGTATTTTAACTGTGGTTAGCAATGTTGTGATATGGTTTTCCAGATTCAATCCTCTTATTCTATCAGAAAAATCAACGTTGACTTAAATTGGAATCCACATCTTCGATGACACGTTCTGTCAAGTTTCCAGCATATCTTTTGTTATCAGAAACAGGGCTTATTGCATTTGCAAATGTTGTAATTGGACATAAAAACTATGGAAATCAAGTAAAATATGAAAATCTTTTTTTTTTTTTTATTTGTTTTTTGGGGAGAGACATCAATGAGTTTAGGTTACCATAAAACTATCACATAGTTTAAAACCTTAACTAAAGAAAAAGCGAGAGTCTCGAAGGGGTCACAAGTGTGTACACAAAAGAGAACAATAGAACAAAGACTAAGAATATGATGGGATAAAACTTAAAAGACTGAACTCAGCAAAGGTTCTTGTGGTTGTAGCATTGTAAGAGAAACATATGCATTACTCCAAATGAAGCAATGCAGACCACACATAAACAAACAATAAGCTCAATTAAAACTGCAAATTTTACTCTTAGAAAAATAAATGCAAACAGTACATTAAAGCAAACAAAATGATCTGAGATAAATGTTTGTTAGATGACTAGAATTTTGCGGAGTGCCATGGAGGATCGATAATTAATAATTCTACAAAAGCTGAAAACTATACAATTCATTCCTTTCCTCGTTCTTTTGCACAAGACTTTGAAACATAGCTATACAGCTGCAGCCTGCATGTAAAAGCAAGCATTTGAGAACCAATAATAACATCTTTGTAACAAAATCTCAATAGTAACAAACTGCTAGCTTATTGCATATCCATTAGGGTTGGCAAAATACATCGTGACCCGAGGGTCGACCAGTGACTCGACAAGCCAAAATGTGTGTTGTGTCGACCCGCAGGTTCAAATGGATAATATATGGGTTCGGGTTTTTGACACGAATTAATGTTGTGTCACAGGTTAACGCGCGTGACCTGTGTGTCAACTTGTATTGCAGATATGTTTGATAATTCACATTAAAAAATTCAATTCATGTCGTATCGCGTCAACCCATGTGTATGCATGTCAATTTCAAAAAAGAATTGGTATTTTTTATTAAATAAATTCTTAATTTTTTTCATATTATGTCGTGTCGACCCGCTACCCGCAGCGGGTTATGTCAGGGTTCGAGTTTTTAACCTGTCAATGAAAACATGTCGTGTACAAGTTGAGCAGTTTTGTATTCGTGTCGACCCGTTTTGCCATCCTATTTGTTTACTTTCTTGTGATCTACAAGTTGAAATTGCAACAATAATAATGAGACTATGTTTTAATTATGACGTGTCAATCAGTAGGACATATGTTACTCAATTTTGTGGATGGATAAAGCCTATGATGTGTGGAGAGATCTCAGAGAGAGGTTCTCACAATCTGATATTTTCAGAATATCAGATCTACAGGATGACATTTATCGATTGCATCAGGGAGATAGTTCAATATCTGACTATTTCACTCGACTTAAGATTTTGTGGGATGAGTTGGAAGCACTTCAACCAACTCCTACATGCAAGTGTGTACGCCCATGCTGTTCAATTGCTACATGCTATTTATATTGAGTGACATATGTCCTACTGATTGACACGTCATAATTAAAACATAGTCTCATTAAATAATTTGCCCAAAAATTGACCATGGTAAATCAGAAGTTTAATATTTCCAAGTGGTTGCGCACATAAATTGATCAAATGAAATTAATCCTATCATATTTACACCCTTTTGATACTCTACATTATAATATCATTCATCAAAAGTGTGAAACTATGCTTAGTAGTAGAAAGTCCAACACTATGTGAAGCTAAGAAGACGTTTCCCAACATTGGATCTCCCATTTTTGTCCCATAAAATTTTGGAAACCAAGTCAACTTGCAATGGAGTGTGCAAAACATGTGGAGGTGTAACTGGGGCAAAGAATCAATTTGTCTCTCTCAGAAACTCCTGGCTCAGCTGATAATGAGAATGAATTGAAAGGCCAACCTTGCTCAGCTTATTAAAATATAGATAATAACTCATATCAATTTTTTATTTATTTTTTCAAATTTAATGTATAAGTCATGTTTGATTAATCTTAAGAATGAGTCTTATATTTTGTCTTTTGAGTAGTTTGAGAGATGATTACACTAATATATTAATTTTGTTGGTTAAAGATAATGAAAAAAAGTAGAAATAATCTACATACTTATACAAATTGTATTAATTCGTTTTGCATGTTTACGCTCTCCAAATGATCAAAATTATTATATTATCTAATTATTCATAATTATATCTTAAAAAAAAATTGAGTTTGGCGTGAAAGTGAAGTCATGTGTGGCATGGAAACATGATTTTTTGATTTAAATTTATAAATGCAACTCAAGTGCCATCGCCCCACAATTAACTGATATTTTAAATTTTTCTTGACTTTAATTTTCTCATTCTTCTTAAATTATTATATAATGTAATTATGTATTTTTATATTATTAAAGAATTCAATTTTAATTCCTATAAATATATGAAAAAAATTATATTATTATCCAATTGAAAATGTATTATTATATTTTAACATTATAATAATATTATAATTACTAGTTTATTAACAATAATGTCTACTTTTTCCTTTTTTTTTTTAAAATGATTGGTTATTAGTGATTATGAATTTTAATTTCTAGGTATTGTTTATTTTCTATTTTTTTTAATTAATATCACTGTATAAAATAAATAAATAAATAATTTTATAAAATATATTTAGCTAAATAATTTCAAGATATCAACAAATAAAAAATTATAATATCAGTTTGATTATGATATTATTAAATTTATAAGTATTTTTTTATTTCAGCGCTATATGGGAAAAAAAATTTACATGACTTTTTAATAATATTATGTATAAAAATATATTTTTGTTTAAACATTACTTCAAATAATTTTAAATCCAAAAACAAAATAACTTTACAAAGTCATGATACATAGACAGTTTTATATTTTTATTTTTGTAAATGTTATACAAACTCCAATGAAATGAATGGATGAGCACTAAGAGGCCCATGGTGTATCCCAATATGTGTGGCCCATGAAACCACATTGTCTTGTCTCTTAAGCCATTAACATTAACCTTAACATCAGAGAGTATATTGAATTGATATTTTAAAGGATTTTAATAGATTATTTTTGAACAAAAATCTATTGGTATTTAATTAGGATTTTAAATGATTAAAAAAAAGTCATGTGGTATCTGATTAGGATTTTAAAAGATTATTTTAGAATCTGTCCAAATCCGTTAGTATTCAATGAGAATTTTAAACAAAGGAAAAACAATCATTTGGTATTCAAAAATCTAATGATTTTAATGGATTTTCTATTAGTGTGGATTTCGTGAGACTTTCTAGTGAGAAATATAAATAGTTTCACAATCTCACCTTAACCCATTAGATTTCTTGAGATTTCTCTATTGCAGTGTCTTATTCTTTCTTTGGCGAGTCGACTTGCTTGCCATAGAAGATTAATCAAAGCTCAAAAGCAGTAGATTTTTGAGCGATTTTCATCACAAAACAACAACCCAACAAGATTTTCATCTAATCCATCTCAAAAACAATTTTTGAAAGTTTAAAAAATAATTTTTCAAACTATTGATCACGATTTTTCTTGTCAAAAAAATGTATAATTTTTGTATTAAAAATAACATAAGACAATGGGAAATCAATAAAGGAACAAAAACTCTCAAACTATTTTTCGTTTTAAATCAATGGAACAATATCGATGTAAAGAAATATTGAAACTTGTATAATATGAACCTTTTGTTTAATAACAATACATTCATGAACAAAATTCCTCCGCTATAAGAAACGATTTCAAACAATTTTTGTGTCAATAGATCACTAAAAACCTATTTTTCAAAAGTCCCAACGCAATTAAGGTTTCAATGTATCAATTGAAAATAATTTGAGAAATTTTCTAAACTTTCATGTAATAAAACTCATAAATTCAGAGTTCAAAATTTTCTTGGAATACGCAATGAAAACATGCATATGATATATGATTAGAAAACTCTCATTACGTAGAATAAAAACTCCAAGGTTTACAAGATCAATTGCAAAAAATTTCAAATGAAATTTTATCATGAATTTTACTAATTAATAAAATTATATTAGGTTTTACTTTTTTTATTAATATCATTGCATTTCTTTGTTATTTTTTTATTGACTCTTGTAATTTTGAATGTTTGTTAAAAATTCATATAATTTTTTAAAATCTTATAAATCCATATTTCTTTTCAAATTTTATAAGTTCTATTAAAATCCTTTAAAATTCAATCTTATGAATTCTTGACGGTAAAAAGTATCTTTTGAAAAAGTCTTTGAAATTCCTCCCATTCAAAATAATATTTTAAAATCTATTACATTTTTTATCTAAATTTTTTTTTTTTTTTAAATTCTAATCTAATACACAACCTTAACCTTAACCTTAAGCTTGACCTACATCTACATAAACATAAACATAAACATCGCAGTCAAAACAAAATAGGGTTTTTTTTTTTTTTTTTTTTTGAGGGTTTTAGAAACGCATAAAACACATATAGAGGATATTATATCTAACATCTAGGGTTACTCTTCTCTTCTCTTCTCTGCTCCCAAAACCAAAAGAAACTCTCTTTCTTTCGTTTTCTCTTCTGAATTCGTAAGCCATGGAATCGCCCGGTAACGACCATGTCCTGAGTGGTGGAGAACCCAACGACGTCGTTAGACCCTTTTCCCACAGACAAGAACATGAACAAGAACAAGAACAACACCACAATTCCCAACCTCTTACCGGCGATGGTGCCAGTCCTGGGTAACTTTCTCTCTCTCCCCTCTCCTTTTCTTTTCTTTTCTTTCTCAATTATGTCTGGTTTCCGAGAAAATTTTAAAATTGGAACCTTGAGAAACCCCAACTTAAAAAGAATCTTTTTTTCGTATTTTCTTGCAAAAGGGTATTTTTGTTGCATTTGTTTTTATAGATTAGATGTCAATATTGTTAGATTTGGTTCTAATTTCACTCGACCCCATAATTTGCAGAAAGATATTTATAGGTGGTTTAGCGAGAGAAACGACCATTGGTTAGTGCTTGCTTTGTCTTTATTTATAATTATAGTTATTGGGGTTGTAAATCCCTTCTCTATGTTATGTAGATTTTTAGAGCTTTGTGCTTTGGTTTCTTACACCTTTGGGTTGTGCTTCATATTGCAGCTCAATTTATCAAGCACTTTGGTAACTATGGTGAGATTACGGATTCTGTCATCATGAAGGACAGGAAAACTGGTCAGCCTCGTGGATTCGGGTTTATAACGTATGCTGATCCCTCTGTGGTTGATAAAGTCATTGAGGATACTCATATTATCAATGGCAAACAAGTATGTCTTGCATTTGATAATGTCTTTGCTTAGGATTTTACATGTTTTGTTTTGATTATAGTGATTAGTGAATGGATACTTTACTGGCTCTTACGGTTTTGGGATCATATATAGGTTGAAATTAAGCGGACCATACCAAGGGGAGCTGTTGGCTCTAAGGATTTTAGGACAAAGAAAATTTTTGTAGGTGGGATTCCTTCAAATGTGACTGAAGGTAGGTTGTCTCTTTAGTTAGCTGATTTTTGCTGCTTGACCGTGAGGTATCAACAAGGGGGACACATTACAACACCTTGAGAGAGTAAACTCCAAAATATTTGGACAGTATGGACTTAAAAAATTGTTTAAGTTTCAAATTCTATAATTCAATGTTTTTTTTTATATGAGAGTACTGTTTAGGATCTGTCAGAGGTTTGCTCTGATATTGTACGCAGACAGAGATCCCATATTGTAGTGTACCAGATATGTTCAAGCTTTCTTCATTTAGATAGTCTTCTTATGAACCCACTTGCACACACATAAGTCACATCTGTGCAGATGTGAATGATGTGTCATGTGTATATGGTGGGTGATGTGTAAGTAAATTAACTATTTTCATTTTGATTTCCCTTGCTCCCTTTAAAGCTCAGTTAAAAATAATTCACTAAATAGCGATTATTGATTTGGAAAGTGACTTGTTAGTTATGAAATAGCTGCAGCCTGCAGCAAATGGCACCTTGCTTCAGTTGATATTGTTTTTACTCAGAGATGCACTTGTGCAGATGAATTTAGAGACTTCTTTACACGCTATGGAGAAGTCAAAGATAACCAAATAATGCGGGACCACTCCACCAATCGATCTCGTGGCTTTGGGTTTGTCACCTTTGACTCTGAGGAAGCTGTTGATGATCTTCTATCTATGGGGAATAAGATTGAGTTTGCTGGAACTCAGGTGAGGAATCTTTTGTTCAAAACTAGTACCTGCATTTCATCATTGTACCTTTGGGATATAGGATACAAGGTAGTAAAGGGCTCTGACTGTAGTCATTGACTACCAAATCTTGAGGGTTAATTTTAAGTTTGAAATTGTCTTGGATGAGAGTTTATGTTAAAATGGCAAGAAAACAGTATAATTTCTGCTTCTTGGTTTGCTCAGTACCCTGATTGGATTTTTTTTGGTATTTGTTTTTGTGGAATCCCAACTCTTCTAATAGTTTAAGCTTTTAAGTGGAGGCTCATTAATGGCTTTGGTGTTCATGTCCACAAAATAGTTTCCATGAATCATTATTAACTTTAACCAATACTTTACTGTCAATAATAAAGGAGCCATGATTTCCGATTTTCCTATTGAATTCAATATACCAGTTGCAATGTACTTCACACAAAAAATATGAATTGCATAGTTCTGTAACATCTTATGCATCTTTATTTTTTTGTTAGTAATTACTGCTTTCAGTGGTAGAGTGGATTTTCTTTGGGGCCCAATAAGGGGGCATTGGTTTTTGGATAGAATTAGTGAGCTTCACTTTTTCTTTGATGGGAAACTTTTACTGTAGAATGAAAAAGTGTATGGCAAGGAAGTTCAAACATATTTCTTTCTTCCTTAGAATTGGGAAATCACCTTTTGTTTATTTGTTTATTTATCTTCGGGGTGGGGGATTAGGTTTAGTGTTTCCTGATACATTGTCCCATCTGCAAGAGTTTGTTTCCTTGAGTAGTACATTGGCCTGATCTATCAACCTTGAGGAGAGGTATTTCTTAGTTCTAAGTCTAATTGTTTGAACTACAGTTGTGGATTGGTGCTTTATGAATCACAAACATTGTTGACATTGTACTTAATTTATTTCTATGATTTGACTGAGCAAAAAACTTCTTGAATTGTTTTGTCTATTCAGTCTATTTTCATTAAATGCAATTTTTTTATCAATAAAGGAACTGCTTTATCTTTCCTTTCTAGGTGGAAATCAAGAAAGCTGAACCAAAGAAGCCAAACCCACCACCTCCATCATCCAAGCGCTATAATGACTCAAGGTCTTCATACAGTGGTGGTGGATACGGAGATGCTTATGATGGGTTTGGTGGCAGCTTTGGTGCTGGTGGTTACAGGTCTGCTGGTGTCTATGGTAGGGGTGGTGCTTATGGTGGCTATGGAAGTGAATTTGGTGGGTATGGAGGATATGCTGGTGCAATGGGACCCTATAGGGGAGATCCTTCCCTTGGGTATGCAGGTCGTTATGGTGGAAGCTTTAGCAGAGGCTATGATCTAGGTGGGTATGGTGGACCTAGTGAGAGTTATGGAGCATATAGTGGTGGTGCTGGTGGTGGGGGTTCTTCTGGTGGTGCTGGTGCCTATCAAAGTGGCTATGATGCCAGTCTTGGGGGTGGATATGGAGGGGCTAGTGGAGGCTCCTTCTATGGCAGCAGAGGAGGATATGGTGCTGCTGGTCGATATCATCCTTATGGAAGATAGAAGCTTGTAAACCAAGCATTTTTAGTCTAGGACTGATATATCTAGCATCAAAGCAAGTTTGTAGTTTGTGTTTGCTTCTTCAGTAGGTTACATATTCTCATTTTTTTTAAAAAGAATTGTTAAGGATACTTTCATTTGTCATAACATCGTTTTTCAGCTTTAGAAGTCCAAACAATTTTTCTTTTTTTTTGACCCCTGTTGAAGTCTGTTTTATGAATGATGTAAGAG
Source organism: Gastrolobium bilobum (assembly GCF_033153095.1). NCBI lineage: Eukaryota > Viridiplantae > Streptophyta > Magnoliopsida > Fabales > Fabaceae > Gastrolobium > Gastrolobium bilobum. Next base: position 190,354 of record NW_026896748.1, on the reverse strand, counting down.
CTGCAAATTGTGCAGATGGTTGTATTCTCAATCTTGTTCGTTATTACTTGTTGTAACGTTTGTTACTTCTGCTTTTTTGTTTATTTAATTTGATGAATGACTCCTTCAAACTGATATGTTATTTTATCAAAGTAAGTATGAACTCGTTTATCTTTTAGAAGTTTAGCAGCGATTACCTTGGTTCCTAATAATGCTCAAGACTCACCGTTTTTCTAGAACTACGAATGTTTGCTATAATCTTTTTCAGTGGTTAATATGTTTGGTGCCTGGTGAATATTATCAGGTGAAATAAAATTCTTTTAAATCAAAATTTTCAATATAAATTCTTTTAGTAAAATAATCTCAATTAAAATTTAAGGGGGTGAGCTGGTATTCGAATTTAATGGGAAGTGATTTTAATCTTAACTAGAATTTAAATCAAGCTAATTGAATACCAGAAGGAGAGTTTGTGTTTGAATGTGGGCATTTCAATTAGATAATGTAAGTTTTAACAATTTAAAAGGCTTGGATTAAATAAAATAAGGCATTTGTTAGAGACGAGAGCTCCGAATTTCATTTGCATTTGCTTCTAGATGTTTTTTTTTTCTTGGGTGTCCTATCCATTTAGATAAGGCTAATCCAAATGGAGTAGAGCATTTTGCTACTAATCCCAAATTGTTTCGCAGTGTAAATAGGTTAGGTTTTGATTTAAATAGATTAGGCTTGTGTAAAAAAAATATTGGATCTGATCTGGCCTGTTAGTCTATGTAGACCCTAAATTACAAGTCTGGCCTTATCTATATTTACGAAATAAAAGTCTTGTCCTTGGCCTGTTAGTCTGTTTAAACCTATTAAACATTCAACATTAAAAGAATAACTAAAATAATATTACTTTATTATTCAAAATTATTAAAATAATAATTTTATTTATTTTATTTAAAGTAAATAATATGATATAGACCGACCTATAGACTTATAGACCCGACATGTACAAAAAAGTCTATGACCTGTTTTTTAAATAGATTTTCTTAAAAGCTTAGACATGCTCTATTTTACTGTTTATAACAGGCCAACTTTGGTCTAATATAGACTATACCGTAAGTCTCTGTAGGCTATCCTAGCCCATTTACACCTCTACTATCAATCAAATAAAAGATCTCGAATTTGCTTCTAGATGTTTGGGTTATTACCATCCTCTAGTTAAAATTGAAGAAAAAATGGGTTCCACTTGTCACTCTAATTTGAAAAGAATTCGAAAGTTTCAGTTTTGAACATTGATGCTACTGCTAGGTTTCTTTATAAAGAATACCTTTGCCTCAATAAAACATCTTTGAATCGACAAGAGAAGACTGAATAGAGTAATAAGGTATAACAGAAAGAAAAATTATGAAGTTCCCGAGAACACCATGACAAAAATGAATACAGTTGCAAACTATTTAGCTATATGAGAACATAGAAATGAGTGATCAAAGAGGCAGATAGGCATATATGTAATTGAAGACAATGCACGTGTTTGATCTCAAATTACACAAAAAAGTAAATGAAGAATGAAATTTTAGCTTAAATAGTTTTGTACGTTTGAGGAATATGGTTGTGATTGCTTTCCTTTGCATTTATTGTTTCTCATTTTCAAGGACAAACGTTACTGGGGGTGTGGCAGATAGATCCATATGAGAAATGCAATTGAAGCATGGTGTTATGTTAACCAGCTGTGATGTGATTGTCATTTGTCTTTATGGCTCATAAGAAAATATTTTCAGTATTATGGACGTATAGAACACTAATATATTTAAGGATTTATACTTCTTAGGTAACATAAGATGATATTTATTTATATGTTATCAAAAAAAAAGAAAGATGAGATTTATTGCAGCACACACATACTTAGATGGGCTTCACTGAAAAAAAGTAAATAAAAAAATTAAAAATAATGGCACGTAAAACGATGTAAATGTAGCATGAGAAGACTCTTCTTATGTTACATGAGAAGTATAAACCCCTATATTTACACTACTTTTATTTTTATGGTTATTTTCTTTTGTATTCATTTTTTTTATAATAAAAATGTACCTATTTCCGTTGTACTAAAGGTTTGCTCGATTCAAAAAGCACAAAAGTTTAGTGTAGATTCATCAGTACAAAAGTGTTGCCCAATTGAATCAATGTTCAAAACTGCGCATATTGGAAACATGCAACAATCAGTGTAGATTCAGAAAGCACAAAAGTTTAGTGTAGATTCATCTATGAATTTGGGGTTTTTTCTTATTTTTATTAAAGGAGTATGTATTCTCCCAATACAAAAAGATATATTCTCAAATCAACAAAGTCTGATACAGTTAGTAGATGATTGAGTCCCTTAAGCAAAACTTAGTTCAATAATCTCTACATCTCGAAATAATTAGTCTTCAGCTGTCGGTTGAAAAATACCTTAAAAAAAACTCAAAGATATACTCCTAATAAAAATCGAATCGAATTAGTCAAGTTGTGCATGAACTGGTAGAAAAACAAAATAAAATAAAATCATTAAAATTCATATTTGGTTTTCCATAATGTAGGAGTGTGCATTTGAGGCTGCTACTAGTTCTCACGTGCAGCACCGGCAAGAATGCCAGACCCCTTTTCACATATGACCCCAAGCATTCATGTTAAGCAGAGTGGCAAAAACAGTTGGTACCCTTTTCGGTCAACACAACAGCCTGTGATGCCTTATTAGTAGACCTGTTTTATTCATAATCTTGTCTTGTATGTTGGCAATAATTAACACGACATTCAAATCAAATCTCTCTTTTATAACCTCATTAATTTATAGATGCTTCCTTGAACTAACAAACTGTAACCTTTAACCCATATAAATGCTACCACTACTCTACTTTTATCATGAATGAATATGCAAAGAATATGATAGCTTACAGTGTTTAATGAAAATGATTGTTGAAACATGTTTTGGTGATTGGTGACCCCACCTAATTATTACACGTGTCAAAGCTGTAGGGACCTAGGGATGCTGTCAATCTCATTCTTTCCAATCCAAGTTAGTCTTTAAACCGAATCCAAGTCAGAATATCTCCTTATCGTTGGATTTGCATACATTTCAGAATTCAGAGTTCAATTATTGTGGGGCTAAACATATGGGATAACCATGTATGTAGTCACCATCATTAGAACTTACCTAACTAGCTCGTGTTATTTTAGATTGAATGAGGGACAAAAAACCAAAATATCACCTTTTTGACATTTTAATTTTAAAAATACAACAATTCAAAAATAAAATGCCAAAATGTCACGTTTTAGATTTGTTATCAGTTTTAATGGATCCAGTTTATCGACAAGAATCTACTGAACCCGTTATTTCTGACAGCAAATTCTTTCTCCAATCTGTTATGGAATATATTCATATTCTAACTACCTACCCAAGAATCACTGAATGGATAACGACTCAATTATCCTAACAGCATGGAACAGTAAAGATACAGATGATAGAACCCTCATCCCTAATAATAAGTAATTAAATCTTACATCAACTGGGAGATCTACATAGCCCAAGAGGTAACCCTTATAAATACAAGACTTAAACTCACAGGTACACATTCTGAACTCATTTACTTATTACTGCACACACTCCACGTCTTGGCCATAAACATATTGTTTGTGCGTAGTGATTTGGAGATTTGCTATAAGCCATCCAAGATACGTGACTATTAAATATCTCTGAACGCATACTGTTCAGTATATCACTACGGAACACCTCTAAAAATTATAAGGGTATGAAATGTGACATTTTAATATTTTATTTCTAAAACATAATATTTCGATAATTACAATGTCAAAACTTAGCATTTTGATTCTTGTATCTATATATAATAAATTTTTTCACCAACTAAAATTTTTTTTTAATAAAAAAGGGGTTAAAATAATTGAATGTTGTGTCTCCCCATTTGTTGCACACATGATAATGATAGAGGTCTTTTCCAAAATAGAATAGGTGCATAGGTGCATAGGTGAGAGGTGTTCGTAGTTGGAACTTGGAAGAGAACTTAGAATAGTAAGATGCGCCCGAAGATGACAACCGGCCACGTGGTGCGAGTCAGGTTCACGTGTGTGCATGTGAACCATTTGGACCCTTTTGGTTTTTAGTTCCTTACCTAACTCCCATGTGATTACCATCAATTCTAACATTTTTCATGACCAAAGTTTCTCTTTAATTATTTAATGAGTATATACATATATTATTTTACAATTTATATAATTTTTTATCATTTAATCATGATTAATTTTAATTCTCTCTATGTATATCTGTGTTCTAATTCTGTCACATTTCATTCAAATGTGAGAAATTATGTTTTATTATACGTGTAATTAGCATTTTTTTAAAAGAAAATGATGATCCTGGAATTTTGGTCCCTGTTGCTGAATGATAACAGCCAATTTTGTCCTTGTGTTGACACTTTGACTGTACTGTTTAATCAAACATACTGCTGGTCTGGCTAGGTCACTGCTCCGAGAAGATATTCTTAGATGAAAAATATGATTATCAATTTAATGCATTAAATAATTATTCTCGAATTTTATCAAAATTTAAATTATATTGTTATAAAGTTTAGATTACTGTGACGCAATATATATATATAAAGATTATATTTATAATTTATTTTATTTATAATTTTTTATAATCATATCTTAATTGTTGATTTCAGTCAATTAATAATTATCATTTATTGTGAATTAATAATTAATTAATGAACATGATTTATGATAATAATAATCGTTGATTGATGAAAATCAACAGGTAATATATGATTGTAAGAATTTATAACCGAAAATAAATTGTAAGTATATATATATATATATATATATATATATATATATATATATATATATATATCAGATGAATTATATTTCTAAAGAGTTTTGTTTGAATTATATACACAAAATTGCCTTGATATGTTAAATTACAAAAAAAAGAATCATGAAACGATAAAAAATTATATAGATTCGTTAAAGGATACAGAAGTTTTTTTTTATAAATTAGACAGAGTTTTTTAAAAAAAGAAAAGGAATTGCTACAATCATATCTCTATTTATTTTAACATTGATTTATTTATAAATTCATATCAAATATATACACTAAGAACTCATTTCATCATTTGATGAACATGATTGAATAAGAATGAATATAAATAGAGGAGGACAATCATAATAGGAAATGATACCGGTACGATAATTTCATATCATATTATGCGTTGAATATGCACTATATAAGAGAATAATGTTTCCTTATCGATGTTTAAGGCGAATCCTAATAATAGTAGAATATGATATAAATAAATAAAAAATATTATTTATAATATAATTTCATATAATTTTTTAAATTTATTTTAAACTGCTTTTTATCCTTTTGACTGATATACGTATAATTTCTTATTTTAAATTAATAAAAAAATATAAAAGTCTTAATTTTAAATAAAAAACATTAAAGAGCAAAAAAAATTTAAAATAAAAAATTATATTCATATCAAATAAAAATTAAATTTTAAATTAATTCTTAACGAGCTAGTGACTGAATGACCAGTCTAATCATAGTTGATAGGGTTAGCCAATGATTGGTGTTTAATGGTTGAGGGTTGTGGTGGCCAATGATGATGATGCCTAATGGTTTTAAGAGAAAAATATCTGTCCTTTTAAAGGATATAACTTTGTGTCATTTTAGATCTTAATATTTGATTTTCATCAAAAAAGTTTTTATTCATTTTATCAATTAATAACTCACACTCTGATCTAAATAACTAAAAATTTGCAAATTCACAGCAACAATTATAATTTATTAGGTCAAACTTATTAATTAGTTAATAATTCACAATAAATTATAATTATTGATTGACGAAAATCAATAATTAAAATTTAAAATGACACAAAGTTATATTCTTTAAAAAGATAAATATTTTTTTCTAGTTTTAAATCCTATTTTTAGTAAAGGAATTTCTATTCTTGTAGCACCTAAGATATGCATGGGAGGTTGACTCTTATGTTACTAGCGAAGCTCTAAGACAAGGATATGACTAAATTTGGGTCCAAAGGATGTGATATATACTACCTATTCCGTTGAATCCTAATTTCTATCTAAGTTTCTCTTACGATAGCTTATATACCGTGGCCAGAATAAAATGAACAATTAATATAAACTTATATAGTATTTTGGCTCACATAAGAATTTGATATAATAATCTATTTTATCCTAATATCTTTATCATAATCACCAAATGAGTCGTAAGTATAAATGGAAATATGTGAGTGAATGACCAAAAACTTAATAATTCTTTATCAACTTTATTGTCCCATTCGTTCAATTTATTTTAATTTCCTACTGAGAAAGAAAAAAAAAAATGAAAACTGTTCTTTGACTAAATATGGATTAGATTTGAGATGATACTAGGGCACACCTAGATTAGGTAATGGAAAAGTAAAGAAGTTATCACGGCACACCCAGATTTGAGGAATGAGGAGACAAAAAAGAAAGCAATTCTTTAACTTTTCTTTTTTTGTGTGTCTGTTTCCATCATCATTGTTAGAAATATATTGTAATTATGGTTTCTTTATTTTGTAATTAGGGTTTTCTTGTATTAGGTCAGATTACATTAGGTTTGACTTAGCCCATTAGTCTGTTTATATATTGTACAACCTTCATCAGTCAATACACACAGTATTATTTCAAATGTTCTCTCTTCTTTCTCGTTATTTAACATGGTATCAAGAGCCTAAGAAACTTTTGAATTTTTTTTTCCAGTGAACCCACTGTTCACCGTATTTTACAAAAAAAATTCCCGGAACTGTCTCGTTGTCAATTTCCGAACGATTTTCTTCCGCTTCACGCTTCTGTACCGTCAACCACCACCGTCCAGTGAAATTTTCAGGCACGCAGCCTACCACCGTGATCGTCTTGACAACGCGGTCACACCGGCACCGGCCGCTCCCTCAGAAGACCACCCACGCGCTCTCACGCGCGCGTGCAAGTTTCAACACCCTCTTCCAACCGGCGGCGCGTGGAGCCTCCGTTCCGGCCGCGACTGGTTGCGATTTTTTTTCGTCTTGCTGAGACGATTCTGGATCCGGTCTTGTTTTTCTGTTTCAACATCTTTTTGCGTTGACGCACAGATCCCTCTTCTACCGGTTAGTTCTGTGATTTGTTCTTTCTGATTTCTTTTTGATTATGGACCCTCATGTCTCCAATGTTCCTGGTTCTGGGACTCCGGCTGGACAAAAGTCGGAGTCTACTATTTTTTCCAATTATATCTTTGCTCCGTTGAGTGTGGATAAATTGGATGGGTCCAACTATGACACTTGGTCTTCCGATCTGCGACTTTGGTTGGATGGGCAGAATTATACATCCCATCTCACCACTAAGGTTGAATCTGTGGCAGAAAAAGAGCGCACACGGTGGAAGATGATTGATGCTCAGTTGTGTAGTCTCATTAAAGCTACTCTTCATCCGTCTATCAAGCAGATTTTTCGACCTGTTGTTACTTGTGAAGCTATTTGGAGTCAGGCAAAAGCACTGTACATCAATGATACCCAGAGACTCTATGGTGTGTGTCAGAAATTGATGACTACCTTTGCTCCTCGGGACTTCAATTGTCCTATAACTGAATATTTGGGGAAAGCTCAGAGTCTACTTCATGATCTTAATGAACTTCTGCCTCTCACTGGTGATGTTACTAAGGAACAAGAACAGTGTAATACATTGTTTATGTTGTTCATTTTATATGGTTTGCCGGACCATTTGTCTGCCAATCGGGATCAAATTTTGGGATCTGCTACAGTTCCTACACTGGATTCCGTAATGTCTACCTTGCTTAGAATTCCCTCTAAGCCCTCTACGTCATCAGCACCTCCTACGATGCCTATAACTCCAGTGGATTCTGTTGACTCTTCTGCTCTTGCTGCTCAAGGGTATGGTCGTGGACGTAGAGAAGATTATATTGACTTTTCTGCTCTTGCTGCTCAAGGGTATGGACGTGGATGTCGATTCTCTAAAGGAAAGCTGTTATGCACTCATTGTCATCTGACCAATCATACTGTTGACCGATGTTGGAAGCTTCATGGAAGGCCACCTCCACCTTCTCGGAATGCTCATGTTGCTCAGGCTTTCTCTAGTACCACTACTCCAGAGTTACCTTCCAATGCACAACCTCCAACTACTCTTCTGAACGAATTTGTGACTTGGTGGTCTGAGAAGCAAACATCAGGTCCTACTGCATCCATTGTCCCACTGGTAATTCTGGTAATTCTTTTGCTGGCATATCTCAGTTGCACTCTATTGGCCCTTGGACTCTAGATTCTGGGGCTTCTGATCACATTTCTGGTAATAAGTTCTTATTTACCTCCCTTTGTACTACTGGTTCTTTTTCCACTATTATTATGGCCAATGGGTCTCTGGTCCAATCAAGGGGGATTGGCACGATTCTTCTTTTACCTAATTTATCTCTGGATCATGTTCTATATGTTCCCGATTCTCCTTTTAACTTACTTTCTTTTAGTCGGTTGACCAAATACATTGACTGTGTTGTTTCTTTTACTAAAACCTCTGTCATTTTTCAGGATCGGAGTTCGGGGAAGGAAATTACCAAAGGATGTGAGTTTGTGGGCCTCTATCAACTAGTTTCCTCTTCTTCAGCCTGCTCCACTGTGGATTCTCCTCTTACTATCCATGCTCGTCTGGGCCATCCTAGTCTTGCAAAGCTTCAGAAGATGGTTCCCCATTTATCGTCTCTTTCTACTTTAAATTGTGAGTCTTGTCAGTTTGGGAAACATACTCGTAGTACGTTTTCGAGTCGTCTTAGTCGTCAAGCTATTTCTCCTTTTTCTGTGGTCCACTCTGATGTTTGGGGACCAAGTCGTCATTCTTCTACTTTGGGTTTTAAGTACTTTGTTACTTTTATTGATGATTATTCCAGATGTACTTGGTTATTTTTAATGAAAAAGCGGTCTGAGTTGTTTTCTATTTTTCAGTTATTTTATAATGAAATAAAAACTCAATTTGGTATTCCTATTCGTAGTGATAATGCATGTGAGTACTTATCTCATCAATTTCAACAATTATTTTCATCTCATGGCATTCTTCATCAAACATCTTGCCCTCATACACCTCAACAAAATGGTGTAGCCGAGCGCAAGAATCGCCATCTGGTTGAAACCACTCGTGCCTTGTTAATTGATGGTAATGTTCCATACACATTCTGGGGTGATGCTATACTTACTGCATGTTATCTCATTAATCGCATGCCATCATCTGTTCTCAATCACAAGGTACCTCACTCTATTTTATTTCCCCATTAAGCTTTATATCCTTTAACTCCACATGTGTTTGGTTCTACGTGTTTTGTTCATCATCTTGGTCCAGGTTTGGATAAATTAGCTCCCAAGTCTCATAAATGTGTTTTTCTGGGTTATCCTCGGTCTCAGAAGGGTTACCGTTGCTACTTTTCCACTTTATGTCGATACTTTATCTCGGCGGATGTCTCCTTTTTTGAATCAGTTCCCTTTTTTGGATCCTCTACTACTCCTGTGGATACTGATTATGTACAGTCGTCCTTCCCAGGTGACCTTCTTTACCTTCCGTCTTTACCCGTCCATGTTTCTGACTCTCCTTCTATCACCTCTTATGCTGATGAGATCGAGCATAGTTCGTCAGATGTATCTGTGGACTCACATTCAACTGCATCTCCTCCCACGGCTTCGGTCCCACCTTCGGATAGTGACCTTCCCATTGCTCTTCGTAAGGGTACTCGTGATACTCTCCCTCCGGCCAGGTATACAGTCAATATTAGTTATCATCGTCTTTCTCCATCATATTTTGCTTGTCTTTCCTCTTTGTCCTCTGTATCTGTTCCTGAGACCACATGTGATGCACTTTCACATTCGGGATGGAGACAAGCTATGAAAGATGAAATGAGTGCTCTTCATCATAATGGCACATGGGACCTGGTGCCTCTTCCTTCTGGAAAATCTGTGGTTGGTTGCAGATGGATTTATGCTGTTAAGGTTGGACCTGATGGTCAAGTGGATCGTCTTAAAGCTCGCTTGGTGGCGAAGGGTTTCACTTAGGTCTTTGGCTTGGATTTTATTTATATTTTTTCTCCTGTGGCGAAAATGTCTACTGTTCGCCTTTTTATTGCTATGGCTGCTATTAGCCATTGGCCTCTCTACCAACCGGATATCAAGAATGCTTTTCTTCATGGTGATCTTGAGGAAGAAATTTATATGGAGCAACCTCCTGGATTTGTTGCTCAGGGGGAGTCAGGTCTTGTTTTTCGTCTTCGTAAGTCTCTCTATGGCCTCAAACAATCTCCAAGAGCTTGGTTTGGTAAATTTAGAAGTGTTGTTCAACAATTTGGCATGACTCAGAGTGTAGCTGATCATTCTCTCTTTTATCGTCATTCTGCTTCTGGATCTATTTATCTGGTGGTATATGTGGATGATATTGTCATCACAGGCAGTGATCAGCATGGGATCACTCGATTGAAACAACACTTATGTCATCATTTTCAGACTAAGGATCTTGGGAAACTTCGATACTTCTTAGGAATCGAGGTGGCCCAATCTAAAGCTGGTGTTGTGATATCTCAGAGGAAATATGCTCTGGATATTCTTGAAGAAACTGCTCTGTTAAATTCAAAGTCTGTTGATACTCCTATGGATCCAAGTATCAAGCTTCTACCAAATCAGGGGGAGCCCTTTTCAGATCCTGAGCAGTATAGAAGATTGGTTGGAAAATTGAACTACCTCACAGTCACTCGGCCTGATATTTCCTTTGCAGTTAGTGTTGTCAGTCAATTTCTCAATTCTCCATGTCAAGAACATTGGAATGCAGTCATTCGTATTCTTAAGTATATCAAGGCATCTCCAGAAAAAGGCCTTGAATATGAAGATAAAGGTCATGGTAAAGTGGTTGGGTATTGTGATGTTGATTGGGCTGGTTGTCCAACTGATAGGAGATCTACTTCTGGGTATTGTGTCTTTGTTGGAGGCAACTTGATTTCTTGGAAAAGTAAGAAACAAAGCGTAGTTGCCAGATCAAGTGCTGAAGCAGCATACCGCTCCATGGCGACTACTACTTGCGAAGCTCATCTGGCTTAAACAGCTTCTCAGAGAACTTAAGTTTGGAGACACTGGACAGGCAACTCTCATTTGTGATAATCAAGTAGCTCTACATATTTCATCAAATCCAGTGTTTCATGAAAGAACCAAGCATATAGAAATAGATTGCCACTTTGTTCGAGAAAAGGTTCTTGCTGGTGAAATTAAAACTAGCTTTGCACCCTCTAATGAGCAATTAGCAGATGTGTTTACAAAATTTTTGAGGGGCCCTCGAATAGAGTTTATATGTAACAAGCTTGATGCATATGACCTATACGCTCTAGCTTGAGGGGGAGTATTAGAAATATATTGTAATTAGGGTTTCCTTATTTTGTAATTAGGGTTTCCTTATATTGTATTAGGTCAGATTACATTAGGTTTGGGCTTCGCCCATTAGTCTGTTTATATATTGTACAGCCTTCATCAGTCAATACACACAGTATTATTTCAAATGTTCTCTCTTCTCTCTCGTTATTTAACAATCATCATCATCATCGATCATTGTGTGATATAAAAATTCATTGCTCTTCTCTCTTTCTTTTTTCCCTTTCCCTTTGGAACTATTTTCTATATGTATTTCGACTATAATAATACAAATAATTATTTAAACAACAAGTGGATTAACAAAAGTTTGAATTTATTTGAATTGTGATATTTAGGCATCTTTTAAAATTTAAAGCAGTGTTAAAAAATCTAACACTATAAGTAATTTGGTGATATACGTTGAATATTAAAAAAAAAAACTACTAAACCTTGTCTACGGAGCGCACTTTCAGTACTACGGTCGTACCTAATTGAATGCAACTTTTGTAATTTACACTATATATTATCAGTAGTATAGAATGTGATTATAAATTTTTTTTTCTCTCTTCAGTTTAAAGGTAACTAACATGACACGCTTCTATTGGCTGGTCACACCTACACCGATTATATTCTAGTATCATTATAATGTATTTTTACTATTAGGGGGCGTTTGGTACGAGAGAAATATTTTTTTTACCGGAGAACTGATTTTGCTGGAATGTGGTTGGAAACAATTTATCCCAGATAAGTTTTAAAAATATGTTTGGCTGATCAAAATTTTTCCAGAAATATTTGGATAAATTTATTGAGTTAATGTTTGGTTGAGTGTGAAATAGTAATATGAAAGTGGGGTTATTTTACAAAAATAACCCCACTTTTAGTTTTTTGTTCAAATTTAATAATTAAATAACATCCGCGTGTGGGTGTCGTGTGAGGTACTTCATTCATATTTGAGAGTTACTCAAATCAACAGTACACAGCTCTGTGTTCACACCCTTTCAAAGACTGGTTCTGCATATATGGGCGTTGTGAAGACATTGTGGTGGGCTTCGTTGACGGAGACGGAGATCTGCACACAAGCATTCAAGAGTTTGTCCTCCGTTGGAGTTGAGTGGAGAAGGTGCCCGGAGTTCGACACAAGGTTCTATATCAGTTTTAGATCTAACAACATCAGAATTACCTGTGAAAAGGAAGGTGTATCTGTGGCAAAAGTGGAACAGGACCTCGTTGAATGGCAAAGGTATTTTTTCGTAATCCTCTTCGCAGTTCACATTTTACTTCCCCGAGCAACGACGAAAGACGTATTTGAGATGGACAACATGTTTCCATTGCCGTACATGAAATCACACGTGAAATGCAAAATACGGGACAACTTCTTGCCGGGGATAATTGCTATTTTTCTGGTACCAAACACTGCTATTTCAAGTTCCGGATGTTGCTTTCCCAGGGATGCAAAAATTATCTCAGTACCAAACGCCCCCTTAAGGTCATATCCTAAATAAAGTTGTTCACGCAGAACTTACGTAACAGAAATAAAATAAAAAGCACACAGATTTATTTAAATATAATATTTTATATTTAATAATAATATTTATTACACATTTGAAATAAATCATTTAGCTTTAAATACTTTTATAACCAAAATATTATATCGAGAAATTTTGATTAAATGATTAATTTCTTTTATAATCAAAATGTTTATTTCATTGATTACTCCAATATTCATAATTCCCTCTTAAATGGTCTGTTGGCAATCTTTAATGATTTTATATTGACTATGTCATTTTTCATATTATATATAAGCAAATATGAAACGCACTTGACTCTTAATTAGCTAACACAGCATCCGTGATTCAAATGAGCCAAAACGTATCCGTTTCTTTAAAATAGATCTTTCCGTATAAATTATCAATAAAGATGTCGTTTATTTTATCCTTTGGTCGAAACAATAACATACTACGAATACAATATCATAAAATAAAAAAATATCTCGATTCTCGTTCTCGTAATTATTTAGAAAATCATACGAAATAAAATTTTTTATTATTTCAACACATGTTGCTTTTATACTTTTTTCTAGTTTAAAAAAAATAGTATAAGATATCATGTCTATTTTTTTCATATCTACTCTACTTATTTCCTTCAATACTATTATATCAGAGTTTTAAGAGAAAAAAAAAATATTAATTGAGATTCTAATTTACTGATATTGAAAAAAGAAGAAGATAGACTATAGATATGAAAAAAGATAGATTAATATCATATCTCTAAAAAAAAATAAAGGATTAAGAAATATTATAAGAATGACATAAGAAAAATAAAATATAAATAGCATTATTGTTAAAAAATGGGAAGGAGTGCCTCACGACTCACGAGTCATGCCTCAATCCTCATGGGTGAAAAATGAAGTGCCCCATGCCAGCCACAACATAACCCAATAATAAAAAAAAGCTTTGCAAATACAAGAAAAAAAAAACAAAGATAATCCTTTATTTTCATTATCTTTGCTGGTTAAATTTGCCCCGTTTTCTCCAATAAAAAGAAAAAAGAAAAACATTTTTCTTATGTGCAAAAATAATAAAAATGAATTATATCATGTGTTAAATAATATGATAACGTGATATGAGAAGATTTTAATCATTAATATATAAATCAATGATGATAATTTTATAAGTTTTTATTTTACTTTTTTTTCACATCCCTTATTATTATCTATTTACTCCAGAATATCACATGATAAGATCATATTAAATATAATATAAGAGGATTTATTTTGAAAAAATATTAGTAATAAATATATATATTATTATAGAGAAGATTATATTTATAAACTACACCAAGTATGACCGATCATATTTCAATAAAAAATATATGACCGATCATATTTAATATAATTTGTAATTTTTTTTCTAAACGGATACTTTCTATTATTATTATGAGGGTTCATTTTTTATGCATTTGATAGAGATAAGTTATCTGCATTGATGAGCTTAAAACGATGTTGTTTTAAGGCAAAAATAAGGTATTTTTATAATTTTAAAGTTATAATAGTCTTTATAATTATAATTTTTTAATATTTTTACACCAAAATAAGACTAATTTGGGAGTAAATGTAGACAAAAATATTTATATGTTATTATTATTATTATAACAGTGATATTTGTTTAGTCCTTTCCTTCTTTTTGGATCGGATCTGAGACAAAGTGGGTTACTTGACTCTTGTTCATTGTTCAGTGGTGCAGAAAAGTTACTTCACTTTCTGGGTGTGGTTCTTCTTCTTCTTCTTTTTTTCTTTCTTTATCAGCATGCTCCTTTCTTTTGCTTCTTCCTTCACCACGCTTGAACAAATGAAACAACATTTCTTGCTCTTAATCCGCATTGCCATTTCTCTCCTCTGATCAGGTTCTCTCTCTCTCTCTCTCTCTCTCTCTCTCTACCTTTTGCTTCTTTCTTCATGGTGACTTCTTCAATCCATTGCTTTTTCTTTATGGGGAGGTTGTCATTCACTTGAGTGGAATCAAAGAAATCTCAACGGGGCTTCTAAAGAATCAAACTTTTAACTTGGGTTGTTTTAGTTTTGGTTATTCTTCTGGGGTTCTGAATGATGAGGCTTGTTTGTTCTTCGTCAAGTTGTGGTCTTGTTTGTTTTGTAGTGACCAGAAAAAGGAACACGTGTTCTTGGGGAACTTGAAAAAAAAAAAAAAAAAACTGAGCCCTGTGCTCTCTGAAAGCCTTGTGAATTTTCTTGAGGTTTTATGGAATCCTTGTTATGTTTGTCTTTTGTTAAGGTGTCTGAATTTGAAGTCTTCCATTTGGGGCTTTCTAAATGGATTCTATTGTTTTTCTGTTGATTGTGTCTGAAAGGGATATCTTGCAGATTTTCTCATGTTTTCTTTATTTTTTTTTATTTTTTTTTTTTATATTTCAACCAGCATAATTACCTTGGATGGTTTCCTGTTTTTTGTGTTTCCTAAATAGAAATATTGTAGATATTTTTATAGTGTAGGGAATTTTGTGATTAGGAGCCTTTTTGAATGAGTACATATTGGTAATTAACTGTGCTGAGTTGGATTTTTAAGCTTTTTCAGATATCCTTCATGGAATCACCTGTCAATGGAGTTGAGTCCTTACCTGAGGTTCAGAATTCAGTTTCTGGGGTACATCACGATCCTCCTTCAACATGTGGGACTCCCCGTCCTTCCCGGCCTCCCTTGAGAGCATCTAGAAATCATGGAGCTTCTTCCACATCCTATTTGGCTGGTCAACATAATTATCCAACAAAGATCATTCACCATCAAAACAGCTATGTAATTAATCAAAAGCATTCCTATCAGGAAGGCAACAATGTGGAGCATGGCGGATTGCCAACAAAATTGTGCAGCAAGCAACCTTTTGATGATTCAAAGAATTGTGATTCAAGTGGCGTATTAGAATCTGACAATTGCGTCTTAGGTCCATCAAAACGAGCTGTTGTTAATCATGCAAAGAGTTACTATCAGTCAGAGGTTACTTTTTGTCCAAGTCCTCAGAATAGTTTCTATTCAGCCACTGTCTATTCAGAAGCCAAAGAAAGTTTCACTAATACTGAAGTCAGTGAGTGTGCTAGTGTTGATAAGTCATGTGAAAGTGGAGAAGTTACAAATTCCTGTGATTTTAATGAGAGTAGGAAGACCAGCATCTGTAGAGGGAGCACCGGAAGTGATATTAGTGATGAGAGCAGCACCAGTAGTTTGAGCAGTGCTTTGTATAAACCCCATAAGGCAAATGATATAAGATGGGAAGCAATTCAAGCGATCCGAGCTCGTGATGGAATGTTGGAAATGAGGCATTTCAGGTTGTTGAAGAAATTAGGATGTGGAGACATAGGAAGCGTTTATCTAGCAGAACTGAGTGGCACAAGGACTTCTTTTGCCATGAAAATCATGAACAAAACAGAGCTGGCAGGCCGCAAGAAGCTTCTGAGGGCTCAGACGGAGAGAGAGATATTGCAGTGTTTAGATCATCCTTTTCTACCCACATTATATACACACTTTGAGACAGAGACATTCTCCTGCTTGGTAATGGAGTTCTGCCCTGGTGGGGACCTGCATGCACTCAGGCAAAGACAACCTGGCAAGTATTTTTCTGAGCATGCTGTCAGGTTAGCAATTCCTTTTTCTGCTTACCTCCTGCAATTATATCTATATATAACAAGCATACACATATACAAGGATCAGTGAACTTGATATTAGCTAATTCTATATTCCTTGGATTTATGAACTGAACTATTCCATGGAACCTGGAGGGAAACTGTGGTCATGAAAGGAAACTCCATCCCTTTCTGTGGGAATAAGGGAAAGCTTTATAGCAGCTGAGGTTTTGATAATATAAATGAAAAGCCAGACTGTTCTAGTGTACTTCCTATCCATTGTGGTTCATATATGTTGTGAAACATGACCCTTGAGATTCTACGTAGCGAAGATAATTTGTTTTCTGCTCCCCTCGCAGTCTGAAAACTCTCCTGGTTTTTCAACCCTGGTTAAGGATGTCTTCCAAATTATAAAACTTATCGCTTGCACTCTCTACCCATTCTTTCTCTGCCTTTTATGATTAGTCGATCACTTTAGTTCTCTGCTTCCCCTCTTCCACCAGTGTGATATTCTGCTTCTGTGAGAGTTTAATTTGAAGCCATTGTCATTTGTCACTACTCACTGCTAGTGAAAAGTTTTACACCATCTTTCAATCAATTGTTACTACATCATTAAAGCTGTTAAATGTAAAGCTCTTTTAATTATGTGGCAATACATGATTGAATGAGTGCAAAAAAGTTTTTTTTTTTTTTTTTAATTAAACTCATTCTATAAATTATGGTTGGTGCTTAGTGATCGTACAAATAGTCATTTTCTTGCTTCTTTTCATTCCAAGCATGATGAATACTATGAGTAGGTTCTCTTTCTCCCCCAGTTCTTTTTCAGTGGCTTTTCTTCTGGGAGTAACTAGTATCCGTTATTTGTCATCAGTACTTTCTGTACTTCATTAGCAGCTAAGAAGAATCTGATTGCTTCCTTGGTGGAAACCATTCCTCTGTACCTAGTCCCATCCAACTTATGACAAATAATCTCGCATGTGTTTGGTAACCAATTATTTCTGAGAAATAATAACTTTTTTCAAAAGCTCTCTCAAGATGAGGAAAAAACAAAAAAACGGATTGATTTCCAAAAATAAGCTAATCCATTGCTTATATATTACCTTCTAGTTGCCTGTGTAGGAGAGATGAACTTTGACTTTATTTTTTAAAGTATCAGAAATGGTACAACTAAGCATATTGTCATTTCATTAATCTGCATTTTTGGTTTGCAGGTTTTATGTGGCAGAAGTTCTCCTTGCTTTGGAGTATTTGCACATGCTTGGGATCATCTACAGAGACCTTAAACCTGAGAATGTGTTGGTGAGAGAAGATGGTCACATAATGTTGTCAGATTTTGATCTCTCTCTAAGGTGCACTGTCAATCCAACTCTAGTAAAGTCATCAAACCCTAACTTGGAGACAAAAAGCTCAGGATACTGCATTCAGCCTGCTTGCATTGAACCAACATGTGTACTCCAGCCAGACTGCATCCAACCCTCATGTTTTACACCGCGTTTTCTATCTGGAAAATCCAAGAGAGAAAAGAAGTTTAAACCAAAGAATGATCTGCATCATCAGGTGACCCCTCTTCCCGAGCTGATTGCCGAGCCCACAAATGCAAGATCAATGTCCTTCGTAGGCACACACGAGTACTTGGCGCCTGAAATCATCAAAGGTGAAGGGCATGGCAGTGCTGTAGACTGGTGGACATTTGGAATATTCTTGTACGAGCTTTTGTTTGGTAGAACACCATTCAAGGGTTCGGCGAACCGCGCAACTTTGTTTAATGTTGTTGGGCAGCCCTTAAGGTTCCCAGAATCTCCTACTGTCAGTTTTGCTGCCAGGGACTTGATAAGGGGTTTACTTGTGAAAGAACCTCAGCATCGTCTTGCCTATAGACGTGGAGCTACAGAGATTAAACAGCATCCATTCTTTCACAATGTTAACTGGGCACTCATTCGTTGTACAAATCCTCCAGAGGTGCCAAGACAGGCTGTGAGACCACCCCAAAATGAAAAGGAGCTTGGTGTGAATCCTACTGGTAATTATTTAGATATTGATTTCTTTTGATCTTTATGGTTTTTGTTTTCTCCTCCTTCGGACTAGTTTCCAATCTATCATTTCTGTTGTTTTGTCTGTCAGTTTGTCCATGGTTCTTTCCTTTTCATAAATCTTTATAATTTGTCCATGATAAACTGTTTTAAGAAATTTCAAGTGCCTTCAATTCAGGAACAAAGTTTCTGTTCTCTCATTTACCTCTATTCCTTTCAAAAAACTGTGTTTTTTTTGGATAATATTATGGTCAAGCAATTCCTAGTTATTCTATGAAGTATTTATGCATATTAAATGTTGGATATCACAAAATTTTTGTAAATATAATTTTTGAGGATGATTATACTTCTAACCTATTTTTGTTTACAACATTTTACAATCATATCTTAATACCGTTGATTTTCACCAATCAATGGTTATTATTTTTTCAAATCAAACTCATTAATTATGCATTAATTATCAACGGTTAAGATATGGTTTTAAGAGGTTGTAAACGAAAATAGGTTGTAAGTATAACCTTTCTCCTAATTTTTTTCACCCAAAAAAAAGCAACACAGTATTACTATAAACTGTTATTTTACTCCGTATTTATCCATATTGAAAGGCATATATAATAATTTTAGTCGTGTATTAATTATCAAGCCACTAACACAGAAATATTATATTATGGCTCAATATTTGAATTGTAATGTGGCTTGATATTTAGATAAAATGCATGTTGAATGAATGCAAGGCGTCTAGAAACAAGGTGTGCTTCACAAAACAATAAAAAAACTCAAAACTCCTGATTTGACCAAACAAGGAAGAAAACAAATAAAAACTCAAACTCATACTTTGACCAAACAAAGATCATGCGTCATCACTCATGCTCCTTCGTTCTTGAAAGCAGTCCAAAAGAAATTTTTTATCATTCTTGTTTTTGTTTTATGTTTTTTAAATCTTGGGTTCAAATTGGTTGACTTTATTAATGTCTTTTGCCTCCACTTCGCCCTTGGATGGAAAATGATTCGTTGATTTTTTTATACAATGGAAGCAACGAGATTCCAACTTATGATTTTATGTATTATCTCAATTCTTCACCGCTAGACTAATTTTAGTTAGTGGCTTATTTGTTGATTTTGTTATGCGTTTTAAGACATATAAATTGGTCAAACAAAACTATAATAACAAGTTTAACTGCTCTAAAATATATAATTATAAATTTTCTGTTTTATATTGAGTGGAATGAAATGTTCTTGCATGGTGTGGAGCGTTTATGAATAAGAAGCGCGTGGGGGTGGATTTGAAAATTGGGGCGCGAGAAGGGCAGTCCAACTGACGTATAAATTTTGTGTTCTCTCATTTACGGAAAATTTTTAAATATCACCATCGTATTCGTAGGTATATCCGACTAATAGGTATAGGTTATGTAGCATCGATACTGAGACGTCACACGATACTTTGACACGTTAATTTTAAAAAATGTTAGATTTCGACACGTTAGGACACGTTTTGATATTAAATAATATTTTTAATTTATGTTGCGTATATTATATTTAATATTCAATAATTTAACAAAAAAATAAAGCTAAACTTATAATACCTATTAATTTTGCAAAGAAACATAAGATATCACAAATATTTATATTAAATTTAATAAAATGGTAATAGTAATTCAACAAATCTAATAGTTACTTTAGTTTTCATTGTATTTCCAAAAAAAAAAATCTAATAGTTATAACTAAAAATATAACACAACGCAACATTTGAATCTGTTTTTGAGTTTCTACAACGCGCATTGGAGTGTCGAAGTATCGAAGAGTGTCGGACACGACACGTCAGGATTTTTGAAGTGTCAGTGCTTCATAGGGTATATCTTACTAATAGGAGCGTGCCGCATCAGCGTATATTATACTGAAGAGAGAAAAAAAAATTAGTTTTATATTTTACAGTAAATCTTATTAGTAAGACTTAATATAAAACACACTGTCGCATCTAATTTTCAATACCATTGTAGTACTCAAAATGCACTCCTCGTTTATCTCTATTCCTTTCAAAAATTTGTTTTTGGATGATAGTATGGTCAAACGATTCCTAGTTATTCTATGAAGTATTTATGCATATTAGATGTCGGATATCACAAAATATTTAATCTTATGCATTCATCTTCGAACAGCTGACAACACAAAATTATGACCTGGACCTGGGTTAACTATTTGTGTTGTACCATTCTTCTTTGTATTGTTCCTTAACAAGTTAACATTCATCAAATGTCCGTCCATTAAATCATGTTATAAAATTTTATTCGCGTAACCAAAAAAAAGAAGTAGCAAAAGAGTATTACAATAAGCGAAAAGTGTGTGCCAGTTTTAAAAAAATAAAGACAAAAAAGTAAAATAAGGGTGTGAATCTCTTCTCTTTGTATCTATGAAATGATATAACTTGTGTCATTTGAAATGAAACACATTTTTCCTTCCTATAAACTATGTTACTAGTGAATTACTCGTGCGATGCTCGGGGGAAAAAGAACAAAATTGTTGTCGGCTGTCGTTGGTTAATCATCACTTCGGGTAAATCAACACCTTCATCGTAGTGTGAAACTTTAAATTTTAATGTGCTAGAGATATAAACATAAAATTATAAATATAAAGGAACAAAAAACACAAAAAAGCATATCTGTTCTGAAATGGAAATGAATTATCGTGCTATGTTGTGGTACTTTTGAACTTGAAAAAACTACCGCATTCACGCAGAACTTTGAAAATAACTACTTGCCAAATTCTTGAATGAAGTAAAAAGGCGACAGAGTCCAGGACAATGCACAACAGTCAATGCAGCCAAAAAATTTTGACTGTATTTTTTTTTTCTATCTTGCTTTCCTTGGGCAAAGAGGACACGTCCAACACCCTACAAAGAAAAAAAAAAAAACAACCAGAAATTATTTGGGATGAACACTATTTGAGAATAGAAATTTTAAATGAATATAGCAACCAATGAATAAAAAAATAAATTACAGGTCGCGTTAAACAAACTGGTCAAACATTTGGGATTATTTATATATTGGTCATTAAATATAAGACACTTATATTTTAAGATGCAGAAGAAATAGAATAAAATAAATCTTGTCTTACAGTGGACACAAAGAAATACACTAATCTTTGAAATAGTTCCTTGTAGACGATGTTAAAGGTGTTGTCTGTAACACAACCATTATCTCCAACCTATGTTTGCTCTTTACTCTCGATATTGCCACATTTAATTGCCATGAGTGAAGACAGACTTAGTGAATTACCTGTGAGATGTCCGAAGGAAAAAGAACGAAATTGTTGTCGCCGTCGTTGCGTCTAGATTACTATCTATCTAAGTTTTTTATATTTAGATAGTAAACATAAGGGGAAAAAAAGTGTAGGAGGGCGGGGTGGGCCGGCCCTCCGGGCCGAGCCCATTTTGTCACCTCTAACTATCAGCATTTTATATAAGCATGTAATAGGTTTTTATATCTATCCACAAAAAAGATTCTTATAGTTGCGTCTAGATTACTATCTATCTATGTTTTCTATAGTTTGACAATAAACATAATAATAGATATAAAAAACTGCTGGCGAACATGGGTGGGTTGGTCTTCCGGGCCGAGCCTATTTTGTCACCTCTAACTGTCAGCATTTTATTTAAGCATGTGATAGGTTTTTATATATATCCACAAAAAAAAGTTCTTATAGTTGCGTTTAAATTACTATCTATCTACGTTTTCTATATTTAGACAGTAAACATAAGGAAAACAATGTGTTGGCGGGCGAGGCGGGCCGGCCCTCCGGGCCGAACCCATTTTGCCACCTCTAACTGTCAGCATTTTATATAAGCATGTAATAAATTTTTATATCTATACACAAAAAAGATTCTTATAGTTGCGTCTAGATTACTATCTATCTATGTTTTCTATAGTTTGACAATAAACATAATAATAGATATAAAAAACTACTGGCGAGCATGGGTGGGTCGGTCCTCCGGGCCGAGCCTATTTTGCTACCTCTAAACTGTCAGCATTTTATATAAGCATGTAATAGATTTTATATCTATCCACACAAAAAAAGTTCTTTTAGTCTCGTCTAGATTACTATCTATCCACGTTTTCTATATTTAGACAGTAAACATAAAAAAAAATGTGTTACCGGCAGGTTAGGCCGGCCCTCCGGGCCAAACCCATTTTGCTACCTCTAACTGTCAGCATTTTATATAAGCATGTAATAGGTTTTTATATCTATCCACAAAAAATATTCTTATAGTTGCGTCTAGATTACTATCTATATATATTTTCTATAGTTAGACAGTAAACATAACGAAAAAATCATGTTGGCAGGCTAACCTGCTTATTTGGCAGGCAGGGTAGGTCGGCCCTCAGGAATAATCTATTATTTTAAGCTTTTAATTTATTTTATTTTAAAGTATAAACATGTCATTTCTTATTTTTTCAATTAAATTTCAAATTTAAATTATTTTTTATCAACTATACATATAATTTTATAATTTTAAATATTTTTTTCGTTTTATATTAGAATTATATTTATTACATATATCTTTTTCTAGTTTTATAGTTAATTCTAGTAAGTATAATAATTAAGCCCAATAGACATAATAATAATTCTTATTAATATATGCTTAACAATTTTTCCTGAAGAAAGTAGTGAACGATATTAAATGATGAATCTTTTCCCACCTATAAAGTTCAAAATTCAAATTTAAAAAGTTTAAATTTTCAATTCTAAATATTTTTTCTCCCAATAGACATAATAATAAATATTATTAATAGGCTTAACAATTTTTTATGCAGAAAATAATAGAAAACATGCATAAAAGTCTGTGCACATTCTCCAAGTAATAACTTCTACTATTCACTCTTCATAAAAAAAAAACTTCTACTATTCACTTACGACATAGAAAATTGTGTTAATTACACTCTTACATAAAATGAATGAAAATTTAATTTATTTCTTATTTATTACATTAAAATTTACATTTCTATAGTGGTCAAATTTTTATAATTTATTATTTACAGAATGATAGATATCATTACTAATTTTTTATTTAAATTTAAAAAATTTAAATTCTTTTGTATTATTTATATATATTTTTTAAAAAATAAGTTTTTTCTCTTTTAATTAATAGTTTCTATATATAATTTTTAAATTGGTTATACATATATATTTAAAACTTTGATATTAAATATTTTCTTAAAAATACTTGTACGGATTTTTTTTATCTTTTTGTACTATTTTTTAAGTTAAGCTTTTAATTTATTTTTTTATAAAGTATAAATATGTCATTTCTTATTTTTTCATTTAAATTTCAATTTCAAATTATTTTTTATCAACTATATATTTATTTTTATAATTTTAATTTTTTTTTGTTTAATCAGTAATTTTATATTAAATTTAAATTTATTATATATATCTTTTCTAAAGTTTTATAGTTAATTCTAATATGAATAATAATTAAGCCCAATAGACATAATAATAAATATTATTAATATACTTAACAATTTTCCATGCAGAAAGTAGTGGAAAATACTAAATGTTGAATCTTTCCCACCTGTCAAGTTCAAAATTCAAATTTGAAAAGTGTAAATTTTAAATTTTAAATATTTTCCACCCAATAGACAAAATAATAAATATCATTAATAGGCTTAATAATTTTCTATGCAGAAAGTAGTGGGAAACATGCATAGAAGTATTTGCACATTCTTCAAATAATAACTTCTAGTTATCCCTTCACAACATAGATAATTGTGTTAATTACACTCTTACATCAAAAAAATGAAAGTTTAATCTCTTTCTAATATATTAAATTCAAATTTACATTTTTATAGTGATTATCTTTTCCTATTTTTTTTACATAATGATATTTGTAATTTGTAATTTTTTATATTTAATTTTAAATTGGTTATTCACATAAATTTAAAATATTTATGTTAAATATTTTTTTTTATTTCTTGTACAAATTTTTTTCTCTTTTTGAATCATTATTTTAAGTTAATGTTTTAATTTAATTTATTTAAATTATAAATATGTCATTTCTTATTTTTTCAGTTAAATTTTAAATTTAAATTATTTTTATCAACTATACATATATTTTTACAATTTTAGTTATTTTTTCATTTAATATATAATTTTATATTAAATTTAAATTTATTTTATATATCTTTTTTCTAGCTTTATAATTGATCCTAATAGGTATAATAATTAAGACCAATAGACATAAAATTAAATATTATTAATATGCTTAACGTTTTTTCATGCATAAAGTAGTGGAAAACATTAAATGTTTAACTCTTTTCCCACCTATAAAGTTTAAAATTCAAATTTAAAAAGTTTAAATTTTAAATATAAAATATTTTTTCACCAAATAGACATAATAATAAATGTTATTAATAGGCTTAACAATTTTCCATATATAAAGTAGTTGAAAACATGCATAGAATGTTGCGCACATTCTCCAAGTAAAAGTCTATAAAATACTTAATGGCAAACATCCTTTTATTATGCAGAAGTTGGATGGTCATTCATTTTAGTTGAGTTATTAATAATAATAAATAATTATTAAGATTTGTGGCTTTTTCAACAATCTAAATTATTTATGTTTCTTAAAATTAAGCCCAATAGACATTGATAGGGAATAGTTGAAGAATTGTTAGGGAATAAAATAACAAAAAAGAGATGTTCTTGCCAAAAAGTCAAATTATTTAAAATAAGATTGTCTCATTCTTGTAAGTGGGGATTATAGTGTAGGATACATAAGAAAATTGAGAAGAAAAAAATCTTGAATATAAGTGATACTAAACAACAAAATATCAAGTTCGATTTTGATCTCGTTTGATACCTTTTTTTGAAGACTACAACCTCTGGTACATTTGAATCCAAGATAATCCTTGTCATATATAGAGACAATTAGAGTATAAAAGAGTTAAAAATAATTAACAAATATTAAAAAAAAAAATTAAACCCTTTATCCTCGCAAGCTGGAGTATTATGATGTTATGAGAAGACTGATTGTTTGCCAAAAACGTTCGCACTTCATCCACATATTGTTCACATAAAGTGACTCGAGCTTGTGACCCCTAAAACCCTTAATTCTTGCAAGCTGGACGATTACAACGTTTTGAGGAGACTCGTTCTTTGCCAAGAAGGACTGCACTTTATCCACATGTTGCTCCCACAAGGAACGAAATGGAAAAAAAAGTAAAAAGAAACTAACAGAACGCAAAGTATTACCTTCTCATCTAATAGAACCATGTCCAGATTGTTGTCAAAATATTTATGCTGAAAATTAGGAACCTTCCAAGTCCTAACCACTCTCACCTTAATCCTCCACTCCTCCTTCGACGGATTAAGATCCTTAATGAAATCATACATGGAGTACATATCTGACACCAAAAAAGGTTGAGAAGATGAAGATACAACATATAACACATAAGAACAGGATGAGGAGGGGAAAAATCACAAAAGGCGATGACCAAAGGAAAGAACCAAGCAACACATATGATATATATATACACCTTCCAAAATGGAGTGAGGAAATGAACTCGCTCCACTGCCACATTTAATTGGCTCCGAAACCGTGGATGAGAAAGAGGGAAGACTTGGATCGTTGTGGGTCTTGGGGACCCAACAATGCATAATGGTGCCATCGCCGAGATCTGTGGTGGTGGATTTGAGACCCGTGTTCGAGAAGGAGTAGCGGAAGCACCTGTCACGCGAAGCAGTGAAGCTGAAACATCTAGCCATCTCGTGTGCTTTTTTTTTTTTGGATAAAAAATTATGTTGTTTCAAGAAAGTTAAGGAGAATCAGTGTTGAGTTTGATAGATTATGCAGGGAAAATGAAATGATTGGTTGATGATGGAGGAAACAGTGTTAGTGTTGTCGTCAATTGTTGCAGAGCGATAGATAGAGAACAGAGAGAGTCATTGACCAGAGGATGAGGAGGGGAAGAGTCACAAAAGGCTATGACAAAAGGGAAGAACCAAGCAAAACATATGATATATATACACAACTTCCAAAATGGACCTGAAAAGTCTCTGAACTTCTTTTATTGTGTGCAGTGCATCATCATTTACATTTCAAATTTAATATTAAATGCACCTAACAATTACCCATGCATAAAGTAGTGGAACTTTAATTCAGCCTAACCCCACAAAGATAATGATTCCCTTTTTTTCCTCTAATTAATATTAATTTTGGATTTTAAATTAATTTTCGATTAAAATAAATTCCAAAAGAAGAAACTTTTCAAACTTTCTCAAGTGTGAACACATTGGTGAAATTGAAGGAGGGAGTGACACATCATCAAACTTTCCAATGATGTTTATTCCCTTAGTATATATAATGATTATACTCCGTATTTATTCATATTGTAAGGCAGGTATCAAAATTTTTAGTCGGTGCATTAATTATCAAGCAACTAACGAGAAAATATTATATTATGACTCAATATTTGAATTGTAATGTGGCTTGATATTTAGATAAAATGCATATTGAATGAATGCAAGGCGTCTAGAAACAAGATGTGCTTCACAAAACAATAAGAAAAATCTCTCTTACTGACGTTGAGGTCACCGTCTCAAAAGCTAACTCAAAGTGTGGGAGTGCACATCCACGGCAACTTTCACTATCGACATTGACCCAATGGTAGCCCTTTTCCCCTTTAGAGTGACTTCACTCGCCTATCAGTATCAGTAGCCCTTTCCTTTCGTGGTCTCAATTCTTAATGAAAGTACCAATTGTTACGGATCTTGAGATCACCACGCCAAAAACTAGCTCAAAAGATGAGAGTCACTAAAACCTTGTAAACTCAACGTTAATTTCCTATACAACGACTCGTAACAAACTCAAACTCCTGATTTGACCAAAGAGGAAGAAAACTATATAAAACTCAAACTCACACTTTGACCAAACAAAGATCATGCGTCATCTCTCATGCTCCTTCGGTCTTGAAAGCAGGCCAAAAGAAATTTTTTATCATTCTTGTTTTTGTTTTCTTTTCTAAATTTCGGGTTCGAATAAGTTGACTTTATTCATGCCTATACCAGGTTAATAATGTCTTTTGCCTTCACTTCGGCCTTGGATGGAAAATCATTCGTTGATCTTTTTTTTCATTTTTTTATACATTGGAAGCAACAAGGTTTGAACTTATGATTTCATATATTACCTCAATTTTTCATGGCTAGACTAATTTTAGTGGCTTATTTGTTGATTTCTTTATGCATTTTAAGTCATGTAATTCTAATTCTCGGTCAATGACATTAATCCTAAAATAAACAGGTTTTGCGGGTAATTATAAATACTTTTGTTTACGTATTTTACTTAATCAATTGATATATTTTAATTGGAATATTTGATCTAAAGGACCAAAACCTTGGTGCAATATGTCGTCGATTATTACCGTTGTTTAATGTCATATGCAAGAAATTTCAATGCCATGCTTGAGTCTTCAATATTTCATTTGAACCATTTGAATATAAATTCGTCGCTGAATTAGAATATTTGAACAAAACGGTCAATGTCTTCACTCTTCATTGTATGTTCAAGTTAAACTTACTTGGCAATTATTATTATTATTATTATTTTTAAATTATAAGCCGGTTTTAAATGATGTAAGTGTTTTTATTTTCATATCAACTTTATAATTTTATATTAAAAAATTGTGATAAATACTATATTTGAATGTTGACTGACCAGTTCAGCGGAAGTTCCGAAAGAGACCTCACTACTTTCACGTGAAGCAGCTGCTTTGCTCATACGTCGGTTGGGTTTCGTAACGGCCCTTCTCGCGCCCCAATTTTCAAATCCACCCCCACGCGCTTCTTATTCATAAACGCGCCTCACCATGCAAGAACATTTCATTGGAACAGTGACCATTGTGCCACTGTTCTCTAACTTTTTTATCTAAATGCCACGCGAACAGTATTATTTTTCAATCTGCCACGGGGCAAATTCGCTTCTGACACAAGCGACCTCGGTTTGCTGACGTGTCAGCTTCCTGGTGGTGTCAGAGTTCGCTTCTGACACAGGCGACCTCGGTTCCAACAATATTTTAATCAAGTTCTTCTGCATGATAGACGAACTTCATTTTTTTTGAATTTTTTTTTAAATTTAATACTTATTATCCACAAAAAATGTGACACGTCAGCAAACTGATGTCGCTTGTGTCAGAAGCGAACTTGCCCCGTGGCAGATTGAGAAATAACACTGTTCGCGTGACATTTAGGTAAAAAAGTTGATGAATAGTGACATTTTGGTCAGTATCCCCATTTCATTCTACTTTATATATAACAGAAAATTTGTAATTATATATGTGAGAGGTTATTTTACTACCATTGCTTTTTTTTTTTTATAAGCATTTTACTACTTTTACTTACTATTATTAAAAGATTATTAGATCAGAATTTTAATTAATATATTTTTTTAAATTATGATTTATTGATGTTGTAGAGTAGTAGATAAAGGTAAGTAGAAACCTATCATATTATGTATATTTATTTTTGGAAAAATAATTTTTACTTTTATTACAAAGTTTATTTTCTCCGCCACTCATAGGAGAAAGGGAAAGACAAACAAATAAAGAAAAAGAGAAGCAAACAAAGAGAAAAAAAGGATAAATGTGATGGAGCCCACTGCTATTTTAGTATAATTTTTTTTTTTTTTTTTACATAAATATAGAAATTATGTCCCCTTTGTTTTTTAGAGCAGTTAAACTTGTTATTATATATATATATATATATATTTTTGATAACATTATATTTTTTCTTTGTTATGCACATTGTGTTTAATTTTTAATTTAAATTATTTTAAATTAATTAATAAATTTAATATTTATCTTTTTAAATGATACAAAGTCATATTTTTTTTTATTTAAAAGAAAGTTTAGTGTTTGTCATTTAAAATGACATAAATTATGTCATTTTAGGAGAAAGATTAACACAGAAAAACGAAAATCATGGGAGAGAGAAAGTGAATGGTTTTTTTTATTTAAAATTCAAATTTTCTGTGTCTGTATCTCTCTTAAAATGACATAATTTTCTGTCGGACATTTTTTCTTTTAAAATAATATAATTACATATCCATTAAAATCACATGCAGCGAGTCACTTTCTTCATTACGTTTTGAGGTTGAAGTTCGAAAGAAGGGAAGGTATGCGCATTGCGCACCCATGCCGTTACTTAATCATATCTTAAGAAACAGAATCACTATCTCCCATTCCATTCTCTCTCTCAACCATCACTTTCTTCTCATTCCCCTCGCCACCATGACTTCCGCCGCAGCCTCTGCCGTCGACGACGCCAAGCACGGCTTCTCTCGCCCGGAGATGTACAAGGACAACCTCGCCGGCACCGTCGATGCCTACGACCGCCATGTCTTCCTCTGTTACAAGAACCACCTCGCTTGGCCCCCGCGCGTCGAGGCCTCCGACGCCGATCCCCTCCCCAAGAGCGTCGCCACCGCTTTCAGAGCTCGCAAAAACGACATCGCCGTCAAGGTTTAATACTGCGTTTTCAAGTTCGGTTGGTTTGTGTCGTTGTGATTTTGTTGTGATCTGATTTTCGTTCTGATTATGATTTTGCTTCGTTTGGTTGTTCGCAGACGAAAATCACTGTGTGCGAGGCGCGTGAGGAGGTTGGCTTCTCCGACGGAGACGTTTTGATTTTCCCCGAAATGATCAAATACAGGTAAACCACGCGATTTTCTTCTTTTGCTGATTCATTGTGATTCTCTAATTCGCATAATTGAAATTTTAAACTAACTTAGCTAGAGTGATCAATGTTATTTGGTTGAAGCAGAACGTCACTGATTGAGTTGTGTTTTGTGGTTCTTGTTTTAATTGAAAGGGGTTTGGAGGAATCAAATGTTGATAGCTTTTTTGATGATGTTATGGTGAGTGGTAAAGCATGGAGTGGTGGTGGAGTGCATGATGTGTTGACGGGTTCGCATATTTTTGTATGTGCTCATGGAAGTCGCGACGTGAGGTGCGGTGTTTGTGGGCCGGTTCTTATGCAGAAGCTTAATGACGAAATTGAGCTTCGGGGATTGAAGGATCAGATATCTGTTGTGGCATGTTCTCATATTGGTGGCCATAAGTATGCTGGGAATTTAATCGTATACAGTCCAGGACCAGATGGAAAAATTATGGGTCACTGGTCAGCTCTCAAACTTGTGTTATGTGATTATATGTTCTGTAATCTTGAAGGAATCTAGTGTTGCTGGTTTAATTTTAGTTCTTAATAATGAATTACAGGTATGGCTATGTTACTCCTAATGACGTGCCTGCCTTGTTGGACCAACATATTGCCAAGGGAGAGGTCATACAAAAACTTTGGAGGTTGCTACCTTTTTTATTTTAATTTTATTCTGCATTTTATATCTTTAAATGAAATGTTAATTTGAAGGATATATTGTTTGTACAGACAAAAAGAATACAATTATAAAGCGTTTTTTAGATTCTTAAAGTGCTCTTCCATTGGTTTTTGGACTATGGTAGTGTGGACTTAAAAAGATGATCAACGTTTGATCTCCACGTGGGTATGTATAGTTGATTTAAGCAGTGTTTGGATAGTTGGAGACAACATCATCCTTCTGTGCATCCTTCTAATTTATAAAACGGAATCTCCATTTTGTTAATAAGCACACAAATGATCCAGTGCATAAATTTACAGCTAATTAAATTTTTTGTTTTTAGCCCCACTAATGAATAAGCCTGCAGACAGGTATATCAGAACTAGTGCAATCTTTATTTGTCACGAGCTTATTTTTCATTCGCTTGTCAGAATGCTGCCATATGGTTTGTTTCCTTTGTTGTGGTTCTGTCTGATGAATTTGGATATGCTTATACATCTAATTTATTACTATTTTAAATAACCAAAGGAGAACGTTATTTGGTTGTTTCATTAAGTAGTATATCGTGTATGATACTGTTTAGGCGCTTGTTCTTGTAATTCATTGTATCTTAAGCACTTCAAGTATAATGGAGGATGATTAAATTTAATTATATGAAATTGTTTCAGGGGCCAAATGGGGCCACCTATTGCTGGTGTTAACGGAACAGATGATAAGAAACTTGCTAACGGAAATGATACTGGCAAGGCCAAGAAGAATGACGTAGAAAGTAACAATCTGAGCAACAATGAAAATGTGGTTGGTTGTTGCCAGGGCGTTAATGGGGTTTCTTGTTGTAGAAGTACAAGTTTTGAGCAAAACAAAGAGATTGGTGAAACCACTGAAGCACATAAAAAGCAGGGGAGCAAAATAAGTTGGAATTGGCCTGTATTACAGGAGCGTGAGATTCTTACCACTGCCGGTATACTTGGAGCTTTGGCAGCTGTTGCTGTGGGTTACGGATTTTATAGAAGGTCAGGCTGAAATATGCTCTAAATTCTAATCACAGGTTTTTGGTTCTTGGAGGTTTATGACCCTTACTTTTTTAGTAGAGGGGTCTAATAACATCTGGAAATAATCATGAGAATAAACTCTACGTAAGTCACAGGTACAAGTTGGTTTGAGAGATGTGTAGCAAGAGATTTATTGATGAAAACTTTACTTATTCTTTTTAAATTCAGCACAATTATGATCATGTATTTATTTCTTTACGTTACTGGTTTTCTAGTAAATTTAAAGTTTACTGTGATGATTGAACTTGGGCTGGTTATCTCTGTTTTTATGTTTACGATGTGTATTTCAAAAAAATAAATAAAAAGTTGCACCCATTGAATCGTACACTGGCTATGGGAAGTTTTGGAATATTTGCTGTGTCGTGTTTGATATAATTGTACGTTCGAACACAGGTGCTGATAAAATGTTGATTTGCTTGTACAACTGTTTCAAAAGTAGGGCAAACAACATAGGGATGGTGAAATCATATTTTGTCTTATTAAGAGAAAAAAAAAAAAGAAACGCCGGCGCATTTTCTACCAAGTTTGGACATTGTTAATAATAAATCAGAAAGTAACATCAGATATTAGACTCTTGTCAGATTCAATCTTTAAAAGATGGAAAACCGGTATCAGTAATGTTGAAAGTCAAGTACACCGATCATTTGACATCACCAATATCAAACTGGAATCATACCAGATGATCACTAACCAATCTTATGTACACAGAAATGTTTCACATTAATATTTTCTTGAAATTAAATTCCTAAACCAGAAGTCCTTGTCAAAAAAATCATTAATACCAAAAAGTTAGAAAGAAAAAAGTGATGGACTGCATTGTGATTTCGAAAACCGTGTTTATTTGAAAGATCATGAATTGAGCTTCGCAATCATCTCCTCTACCAACCTGAAAGTAGTATCTGTCAATTCCTCTCCTTCTGCATCAATTTCTTCCATGATCTGTTCTATAAGCTCACGATTAATTTGCCTACGTCTTGAGCTATAATTGGAGCAGTCCCTCAGAAGCAACAACAATTCTCGAGCCATGGATTTGGCTCTCTGCGTTCCATCCATGCTTAACTGAAGCAATCCTGGCATCACTCCCTCTCTCAAAATCAATCCTCTGTACTTTTCTCTACAGCTCTTGCATATAAGGAGAAGTATACCCACTGCATGCTCTTTTCCTAGTAAAGATCCATCTTCAATAGTCTCAACCAGTATCCCAATTGCTCCCCCAGCACTTGCAGCCTCACAAAGTGCACTCTCTGATGAAAAGACAATATTTTCTAGCAACCCAATTGCTTTCTCAACCAATGGAGATGATTTTACTGATATGTGAATCAGTTCAAGCAAGGAGAGTATAACACCGGAAGAGACAATCAATGGTATAATCTCTTGGCAGGTTGAGAGGTTGTGGAGAGTAGCTATAGCATCAAGCTGGGACTGAGTGCTGCCCCAATTAACAAATTCAGCCAATACTTGTACAGCCCCAGATGAAGCAATTGCTACCTTATTTGCCTTGCAAGAAGAGAGGATTAACATGGCTGCTATTGTCAATTGTGCCACTGTTTGGCTTTGAGAATGGAGGAGACTCAGGAAAATTGGCAAAGCTTCAGACTGGATGATCCTAATCTTGTTTCTGCAAAATTCGTGAAAGAGTTTCTGTAAGATTTCACTAACTGCTAAGGAAAGTTTTGAAGGCACTCGTACAATAGAAGGAATTTACATTCTCCCTTGTGTTTATACATTACTTTTTGGCAAAGAATCGTTATGGTCAGTGGAGGAGGACCCACGAATTTTTTCTATGTGTGCACGCTTAAGACCGGGGTTTGGAGGCAAAAATTTTAAGTTTTACGATTTTTTATCCTCCTTGTGATTTTACGATTTTTTATCCTTCTTATGATTTTTGGTAAGATCCCGATTTTAACTATCATGGTTGAGCTTACGTTTACTTTTTTTTCTTTTCAATCTTCTAAATCTTTTTTTTTTTTTACTTTATCTAAATCATCCACCCCTTTGAATTTTTTTTTTTAAAGTTTTGTATCTGCATGTGGAGACATAGGCAATAGCGTCAGTCCGTATAATAGAATCTACTATTAAGCAATGGCAAGCATTATTACCAAGAACATATTCCTTATCCCACTAGAAAAAAAAACCAATCATGGGGTACTAAAAAGTTCAAACTTTTTAATTACTCCCGTACAGTGTTGGGTTGAGTATGTTTTATTTTCTCTAATCTTGTTAAAAAAAAAAAACACTTCCCGTTAAACCCGACTAGCGAGTGTTATGGAGTGGAGGTAATCCTTGTACGCAGCCTTACCTTTGTATAATTGCAAAAGAAGCTGTTTTCTGGATTCAAACCTCGATTCGCCCAATGAGGAGAAATTATTTTTGGTAATTAGTTGTTATGTTATGTTCTCTTTAACTCCTGATAATGGAAGTTATCTGGATTACATGCTATATGCAGAACTGAACTAAGAAGAATGGAAGAAGTTTACAATAGAATATTGAAGGTGAGTGAACTAACCGTTCACTGCCAAAGGAAAGGCTGAGAAGAGCACACAGAGCAGCTTCTATGGCTTCATAGTTTTCAGAATAAAGCATAGAAATCAGAGGAACCATAACTCCAGTTTCTGCCAAATTGTGCCTCTGCTTCCTGCATAATCTACAAAGTTGCATGGCTGCTTGAATTTGAGTTTCTATATTACCATTCCAAAGGCTTTCCACGACCCCTTTCTCCATTGAAGCACTCTCTATGTGGTTTCTTCTTTTGCTGTGTGCCTTTGTATCTTGAAGATTGGTTGCTTGAAGAGGTAATGTTAAGCTTTTGTGGATATTCCAATCCATTGTTTCAGCAAGAAGCGACATACTATTCTTTTGGTTAGCTTTTTTCTTTCTCTTTGGTGTATGTTGGTATTAATAAAAAACAATATCGATTCCTAAGAATGAATCTTTAACTTTCATTATATAGAAGCAAACGCCGTTAGCTTTTGGTAGATTTTAAAAGATTCAGCGCGGTGTATTCGATTAGGATTTTAAAAGATTTGTTTTGAGATAAAAAATCTTATAGATTTTAAGTCTCCGCTTTAGTCCTATATAAGAATGAATATCATTTTAAATCTTCGAATGATTAATTTATTGACAAAATCTTTTTTTTTTTAAAAATAATAACGTTTTTAAATCTTTAAAGAACTAATCTGATTCATTCTTAGGAACGCACGTTTTTTTCGACAAGCTCCTTATTAGTTTTTTCAGTTCGACAAAATCTTTTTTAAAAAAAAAAACTAATAACGTTTTTAAATCTTTAAAGAATTAATTTCGATACATTTTTTTCATGAAATTATTATGGTGAAACATTAATATCTGATTGAGCAAGTGCCAAGTAGAGTGTTTATTTGTTCGAAGATTTTGTCAATAAATTAATCACTCGAAGATTTAAAATGATATTCATTCTTATAGAGGACTAAAGCGGTGACTTAAAAAGATTAATTCAGTTGGAAAAATAAACAAATTTGATAATCAATTAGGTATTTTCAAATAATTAATTTAGCGACAAAATATGTACAAATTGAATTCAGTGAAAAAAATTGATAATCAATTAGATATATTTGAATAATTAATTTAGTAACAAAATGTTTATAAGACTATTGTGGTAATATTTTAAACTTTTGAAAAATTAATTTGTTGATAAATATCTTTAAAGGACTAATATGATGACTATGAGTGTTAACGAGCCGAGCCGAGCCGAGCTTTGATCTTAACGGGCTAAGCCTGTATTTAAACGTGTCTGACTGGCCTTAGCATGTTACCTGTTACAAATATAATATTGGCCTGTGGCCTGGTTTATTTACAAAAAATAAAAGCCTGTGTGAAGCCTGTCTTAGCCTGTTAGCATGTTAAAGAATAAAAATAAGAAAACAGAATTCCACAAAAAATCAATTTCCAGATAGAAACTTTAGCTTCCAATTTGCAGCAATAATTTACAAAGTCTACAATAAATAAATAAAATTAAAGTGAGAGAAGGTAGATACCATGTTATATTATCTTAGCCCATTATAAAAAAAGTGCCAACAAAAATAAAAATAAAATAAATAAAATAAAAAATAAATTGACACAAACGAGCAGTGCACAGTGGAACGAATGAGTTTTTGTGGGTTTGTTTGTGCAAAGGAGGATGAAGGATAATATAGAACAACACTAGTAATTTCATAAATATACATAAATTCAATATATATTTAAATAGCATAATATAGAACAAAATCATTCAAAAAGTCTGTTAAACCAATAAAATAGGGTGAAATAAATTGATGAGAGGGAGTTATTACAAGTAGTATAAAAAGTATAAATAAATATTTATATACTAGGCTAGCCTGGGAGGCTCTACGGCCGAGCTTTTGAATTAGAGCCTAAAGCCTTTTTATTAAACGAGCTTTTATACAAGTCCAAGCCTGGTTCCAACACGAGCTTTTATTAAACGAGCTCAGACCTTTACGAACCGAGCCAAAGGCCCCTGAAAGGCCCCTGGCTCGTTTACCACCCCTAATGATGACACATTAATTTTTGAAAAACGGATTTGAAAATTTATTAAGAAAAATTATATAATCAATTGCAAAATTAATGAAATATAAAAAGAAAAGAAGAAAAAGATCCGAAGCAATATTACCAATCTTGCAATATTTCACCAGCAGAATCATGGTAGTATGTCAGTTGTGTCTATCAGTAAAAGGTGTTCTAAAAAAAATATCAATAAAAGAGGGAAAAAATGAGTGTTCTTTTAAAGAACACAAGAGTACGTCCTTTTAACAGTTTTTAATTATGCATTCTTTGAAATGTATAATTATAATATGAGAAAAATATTTCTGTAGTTACTGCAGATAAGTTATCTGCATTTAGGGTTCGCTTTTTCTGCAGTTACTGCAGATAATGATAAATTATCTGCAGTAAGCCCAATACGACATCGTTTTGAGCAAAAGTCATGGTGTTTTTATAATTTTAATTTATTTCGGGGTTATAATAGTCTTTATATTTATAATTTTTTAGGATTTCAATACCAAAATGACGTCGTTTTAGGAATTAATGCAGATAACTTATCTGCATTAACAGCAGAAATATTTTCCCCTTAATATTATAATGCATTCTTGGAATATATAATTAAAACTGCTAAAACGACTCACTAAACTTATAAAAGAGTATCTAAAATATTGTTGTAAAAAGCGGACTGGTCGGTTAACCTGAGAATCAGATTATTAACCGGTCTGATCCACTGATTAGATTGGTCATGTAATTAATTTGGTATCAATAATATATGAGATGTTAACCACTAAGCCATTTTATCAAATTGTGTATTAGGTTTATTTTATTTTACTTCTTATATATTATTTTATTAATAGAAAAATATTTTCTCATGTTGTTGAAGATATCTTGTCTCGTATCATAGAGATAAACATGTGGGGCATATCTTTTATAAAAAAAATAAAACTAAAACTAAAGGGACTCACATATTTGTCTCTATGACATGAGACAAGATTTTTCCAATATCACGAGATTAATAAATCCTTTTATTAATTCAATTTAAGTGGCTTAACCGATGACTCACGAGTTGAATTAGTGACCCATTAATTCGGTACCTCGATCGAGTTAATCACCGATCCAAGTTTAATAACAATGATCTAAAAGGAATTAATCCAATTAAATTTTTTTATTCTTATAATTTATTCTGTATTTATTTTTTCTTTTAATGTTTTCGTTTGCTTAATTAAAGCTTTCAATTTATTAATTATATTCAATGTTATTTCATTTTACATGCAATTTACATTCATCTCGGACCTCCTTATTTTAAAAGAGTTAAATTCAAAATAAAAATACATTTTTTTTTGGTTTGTTGTCCAGTAAAGATATTGTTAAGTTAGTTTTTGCATCAACGAAGAATAAAATTTTCTCCTAACACATCACAAATCAGTCTAATATATTTAAAAGAATTTTCTCCTAAGATTTGAACCCAAATAATTAAGGCCGACAGCGCACTAATATAAGGTTTTAATACTTGTTTGTCGTAGATAAATTTATTTTTTATAACCCAAAACAATATTGTTTTGGAATTTAGGTAAAAAATACAGAATATTTTAAATTTTTTACTTTCTTCCTGTATAATAAATTTTATTAAAATATCATGTATTTTTTTCAACCTAAAATGATATCGTTTTGATATTATAGAAGATAATTTTATCTCCCGAAGAAATGTTAATCACTTAATACAATACCATTATATATATCATGATTTTAAGCATATGGCCCTGCTTATTATAATGTGGCTTTATCACTGTATAAAAGATGAGAGGTTTTTATGATACTTTACACATTTTAAGAACATATCATGTTCCACAGTTTTATCATAAAACAATTTATGTGACTATAACTATAGTAGAAATATACTTACAAAATATTATTGCTCGTGAAAGAAATTATCCCTGACAAAAATAAAATAATAACAAGCAATTAATTTAACACTTGACAAACCAAGTGTTAAATTATAGGGATTTAACATTGATCAGTCCAAGAGTTATTGGACAGCCCTAACCTAGCCTGCTAAATTATAGGGATTTGAGGGCTAGGTTAAAAAGGTCCTACCACAAAAGGTCCTAATGGGTTAGGGCCAAATATAATACTTTGCGATCTGACCCGCATGCTTTAACCTATTTTAACACCTCTAGGGCTTGTTTGGTGTGATGTATAAGACATGATAATATAAGCTTATACTATACGTTATGACATTTTCAGTTGTTTGGTGTGACCATCGTATAGTATAAGCTTATACAACAGGATCTCTTTATACATCAAAATAATGTATAACTTATTCAGGTCTAGGAGTGGTGGATTAGGCCTGATAAGGGATTGATGTATTAATATTGCTTACAAATACAATTTTCAAGAACTAATATATCATTTCAATATTTATATATTAAAATACTTTTTTAAAAATATTTTTTAAAATATTGGAGGATATTATCTTATACAATATCATGCCAAACGTTGGATAGTATTAAAGTTTAATCAGGTCTTATACAATCAGGTCTTGTACTATCAGGCCTTATACAATACTATGCACCAAACATGCCCTTAGTGAATTAACTTTGATCAGTCCGAGAGTTATTGGACCTCACTACACATAGTTGAGTCTGGTCCAATAAATGTTTGAGATGAGTTTGCATCGGGGATCGTCTTTGATTTTGGATACTCCAACAACGAAATGATGGTGCTGGTGTTGGAGAACTTTGCTCGATTGAGACAAATGAGGGGAGACACTTGCAAGGCACTGAAGTCGGTATTTGATCAATACGTTTAAGTTATAATGGATAAGATGATCATACATGTGCTTTAAGATTTCATTTCATGGTTATTGAGTGACCTACTTATGCCACCTTAGTGTGGCGGCACTTAGTCTCATTGATGGGCTTATGTGATTTTTGTAGCCTATCCCATGTGCGGGATGCCTATTTGTTAATTATGTTCGCAATGCATAGCTAAAATCACGTGTCTGTCCCTTAACTATCGTATCTATATGTTTGCGGGATGATGTGCATGTGGATTTGACATGTTTCTTTACTCTCTTTTAGGGAAATTTTAACATGCTCCTAGACCATGATGGTCCTCCCATTAAGGGAGTGACATATGGATTTTTTTTCTTCTTCCCCTCTACTCTCTCCTCAATCTCTCTTTCACTCTCTCTCCTCCGCCCACCTTATATCTTGTACGTCGGGAGCGCCAAATTCCATTTCCTCTCTTAGATATCTTTGGCAATATATAGGTTGTACCTATATAACAATGGGAAAAACTACACTTATGCAATATAAGGGTAGCTTTATCTCCAATAGATAGATCCATTGAAAATCGTGATACTCTTTTTTGATTTTTTGTAAATGGTAGATCCCACCACATATGTGTCTACAATATGAGAGATCTTCTCTCATGCAACATAATATTTAGATAAACTCATAACAATTAGTATTAGTATGGTCCAGATCAAAACTAAGTATACACGAGGAAAACATAATACAAAGTTCTCCTTTCTTTGTCTCTAGCATTTGGCAGTGGAATCATTAAAGTAATGGTATGATAAACTTAAAGCAAAGGTAAAAGTTAAGTGTACAAACGGTGATATATAAATTTTGGGCTTTGGTTTTGTCCTGTGAGAGAAATAATTTTTTTTCCCTACAAAGAAAACGACAAACTAGATGATAATAAAGAAAATGAAAAATGCATTGAATTCAAAGATTTGTGTTGTTGGTAGTGGTTGCATGATGTCAATTTTTTTCATGTAACATAATTCTTATTTATCCTATAAATTTTACATGATATATATATATATATATATATATATATATATACCTTTTCCTTTTATATGGTTATGATTCCTCATATTTAATATTTTCACGTATATATATGACAAGTATTTGACTGTTGCACCGTCTTATACTTTTTCCTTTTATATGGTTATGATTCCTCATATTTAATATTTTCACGTATATAAATATATATAACAAGTATTTGACTGCTGCACCGTCTTGCACGTACAACAGCTATATATATATGTTATGAATTTATATCGGTGTAAGAATAATAACTCTCACTCCAAATTTTAATCGTTGATTTCTGTGAATCTAACAGTTATAATTTATGGGTTACACTCATTAATTAATTATTAATTTTCAATAAATTATAATAGTTACATTCATGAAAATCAATAGTTAAGATTTGGTTTAAGAGTTATTATTTTTACACCGGTGTAAGTTAATCTTATCTCAATCTTACTATATAGAAAGGAGAACCAAACTTTGGAAAGTTTGCTGACGTGTTGCTTTCTCCTTCATTCCCAGCTTTCTATTCACACTAGAGGATAGTTTGAAAAGTTACTTCTTTTGGAAATATATTTTTTTCGTAAATAAAAAATTCTAAAAGGCTGAGATAATCTCTAAAATTATTATTTACTTGGTGGCAGACAACTGTATTAATGAGCTTCTCAATTCTCAATTCAAAATTTAAACTTTAAACTTGAAATGGGTGGGAAAAGTTAAAAAATTAAGAAATGATTTCAATGGAGGCGGCTGTATTCATTGCATGTGTAATTGTTATGTATAAAAACGATATTTGGTGCTGCAAATTGCCTTTTGGTCTGCATCACTGCGAGGAGCAATTTGTATCTTCTTTGGTCCGTTTCTCTCCTCCTCATCCTCTGAGTGTATCGTTCAACATAATGTACTCGAAATACAACTTCATAAAGGATCTTAATCCTACGAAGGAAGACTGGAGGATTAAAGTGAGTGTGGGTAGGTGTTGGAAGGTTCCCAGTTTTAATCCAAAAGATTTTGATGACAATGTGAATATGGTTTTGTTAGATGAATAAGTAATGTCTTTTTTTTTTCATTTTTTTCTTTTCGGCAGCTGCATTGTCAATTTTTTTTATGATATACTGTGTGTTTTCATTTTATAGGGTGGAAGGATCCATGCTACGGTGAAGGGCTCTTTGCAGGTTCGAAAGAAAATTCGTGAGGGAGATGCTTATTTTATAAAAAAATTTGGAGTTGGGTGGTTAGGACTTGGAAGGTTCCTAATTTTCAGCATAAAGGTTTTGACGATAATGTAGAGATGATTCTTTTGGATGAACATGTAATAGTTGTTCTTTTAGCATTTGCAATTCTATTGTGATATGCTCTTCTTCTTTTTTAACTATTGTATGTATGCGTTTTGTAGGGTGGAAGAATTCATGTTATTGTCAAGCTGTTCTTCTATTAGATGAACATGTAATATTTTTTGTTTTTTGTTTTTTTGTTTTTTTTGGCAGCTCTGTTGTATAGCAAGGCCGACGGTATGATTTGAAATCAGTAAAATATGTACTGTTGTACTTCCTCAGATAAAGGTATGACATTCTTCTCTATCTGTTTTTCTCCTACAAGTAATTTCTCCATAATTCTTTTCATTTTTTGAAAATTATAAAATAAATAAATTGCACAATTGAGTTGATATTGTTCTGGAAAAGTATCTTTGGGCATGATATATTATAAAATAAGTACATTTTTTAATATATACAATGATTTCTCACAACCACTGCGAAATATGGATCAGAAGCTTGAGTGTACTTTGTGGGAGTGATATGTAGATCAAGTACAAACTTTGTTGGCAAATAATCAATCTCCTCAAAATGTGGAAAAAGGATTTCAGAGATATTTTTTTATAGTTCTTTGTCATTTTATGCATATATTTCAGGGTTATCAATAAGGAAAATGCGAGAAATGCATAATGGTAGAAAATTAAAAGATCAAGGCCAGTGAAAGCAAACAATCTACCATGAAATCAACATCATCAATGAAATTTGGGTTAAGAAGAAGAACGGTTTATGAGTATATTAAATGGAAGAAGAAGATACGGGTTACCCTCTTTTAGTTTTACAACTTTGCAGCTTCCTATTCTCTTTTTTTCTTTTATTTCTTTTATTTGTATATGAACTATGCAATTGTGGCTTCATACTACCAAAAGAACATATTATTTTTTTTCTTTTCTTATTTTTTTTCTTCCACGGACATAATTACTACTATCCTTTTTATATCCAAAAAATTATGATTTTCCTTTAAGTATGACTTTTATGATGTATTAAATAGTGGCAGACAAGTGCATTAATATCCCACTTCTTTTTTAAA
The DNA here is from genome assembly GCF_033153095.1 of Gastrolobium bilobum. Lineage (NCBI taxonomy): Eukaryota > Viridiplantae > Streptophyta > Magnoliopsida > Fabales > Fabaceae > Gastrolobium > Gastrolobium bilobum. The sequence continues at coordinate 147,701 of NW_026896748.1, read as the reverse complement.
ATTCGAAATTTGAAGTTGGTATAGGTGAGAAAAAAATTAACATCTTTTAGTGGGAGACAACTGTATTAAATTCCCACTATTTTCTACATGAGAATTGTTAACCCTCATTTTGAAAAACATTGAATGCTTTTTTCCATATTTATCGAAAAAAAAGACCCAAAGAAAAGAGGTCAACATTAATTAGTGGCAGACAAGTGCATTAATATTCCACTTCTTTTTTAAATTTCAAAATTTGAAGTTGATATAGGTAGGAAAAGAATTTAACATCTTTTAGTAGGAGACAGCTGTATTAAATTTCTACTATTCTCTACATGGAAATTGTTAACCCTCATTTTAAAAATCATTTAATGCTTTTTTTCATATTTATCGAAAAATCAAAAGACCCAAGGAAAAGAGTTCAACATTAATTAGTGGCAGACGGGTTCATTAATATCCCTTTTTTTTTTGAAATTTCGAAATTTGAAGTTGATATAGGTGAGAAAAGAATTTAACATCTATTAGTGGGAGACAAATGTATTAAATTTCCTCTATTTTCTACATGAAAATTGTTAACCCTCATTTTAAAAAACATTTAATATTTTTTTGTCATATTTATCGAAAAATCAAAAGACCCAAAGAAAAGAGTTCAGCATTAATTACGCTTTTTAAAATCACATGTGAATGAAAAACATTTTATTTTAATTCGAAATTTAAAATATTTAAACTAAATAGTTAGTGAGAAAATAGTTTAGCCTTAATTAGTGGCAAACAAGTGTATTAATATCCTACTTCTTTTTAAAATTCAAAATTTGAAGTTGATATAGGTGCGAAAAAAGGTTTAACATCTGTTAGCAGGAGACAACTGTATTAAATTTCCATATATTATATACTTAAAAGGAGAAAAAAAAAATGATGTGTCAAGCTCTCATGCAGTTTCAGCTTTGTGTTCACACTTGCATGTCATTTTTAAAAAAAATTTACATAATAAGTTTTTAATTAAATCAAAAATCAAAATTAAGAAATTAGTGGGAGACATCTAATTAATGACCCACTATCATTTTTACATTGGATCTGTAAGATTTTTAATTGTTGTATTGGAAGATGGAAGGTTCTTTAATTTGATATTTTCTTATAACCTTCAAACTATTCAGACGCTTATCTTCTACCTCCTGTGTGTTCTCACTTGCTTGCCAATTTTGAAAATAAATAAATAACTAAAAATTAAGTTTTAAGTAAATTTTAAAGTGTTAGTGGCAGACATCAAGTTAATGTCCCACTATCATTTCTATATTGAAATTGTAAGGTTTTTAATTTTTCTTTTGGAAGGTGAAAGGTGCATTACCAATGTTACTTGAAAATGGAAAACTCATCATTTCTTGGAGAATATGCAGTTATGCACAACCTTCTATGCATGTTTCCAAGCAAGCACGGACACGCTAAAATTTTCAAAATTTGTGTGTCGAACACGTGACCGACACGAACACGCTCCGACACGCGGTCAACATTTGGGGACACTCGGTCAACTTTTTTCGACACGTGGTCAACACTCGGACACATTTTTTTTTAGTCCTAATTTTATTTGATATTTTTTCTATTATGAAATTATTTATAAATCAATTTTTTTCTGTTATGAAATTTGACACGAAAAATTATTTTTGTTTATATTTATGTTATGAAATTTGAATATTTGATAGGATATATGACTTATTATGGACTGTTATATCTATTAAAAATAAATTATATTATATATATTTAAAATATTATTTAATATCAAAATTATTTTAATCATATTAATTATTATATTTAAAATTCAAATTTTTTAAATTTGAATTTTGAACTTGATAAGTGAAAAAATAGTTCAACATTTAATGTTTCTTTAATGGGAAAAAGATATATATATATATATATATATATATATACAGGGGAAAAATATTGGGACAATCAAGTTGTGTTACTACCAAGTCACAACTAATTAATCTTACCGCTAGATCGATTATATTGATCCAACGGTTTTATTTATTTCCATCTTTGTATGATCATGATTTCCCAAATTTAATACTTTATATTTATTTTCACCTTTGTATGATTATGATTTCCCATATTTAATGTTTTCACTTTAAATATGGGGAATCATGACCATACAAAAATGAAAATAAATATAACCATTGGATCAACTTGGTTGTCACAATATCCTTCCTCGTATATATATATATATATATATATATATATATATATATAAGAAATTTGAATTTTAATATAAAATTATAGATTAAACAAAAAATATAAGGATGCTGATAGTCAAAGGTTGCAAACTGTGCTTGGCACAGAGGGCCTGCCTGCCCCGCCCGCCAACACAATTTTATAATTAAATTAAAATTCCATTATTCCTTTTTTATAATTAAATTCCTAATTTAGATTTCAATTTTTGTAAATACAAATTTATAAAATTTCAAATAACAACGACACAAATCCTTGCAAAAAAATAATTATTTATTATTATTTTATAAATCTAATTGTAATAAATAAAAGTTCATCTCTAAGATAAAATATAAAAACCTATACGCAACTATAAAATCCTTTTTTGTGGATAAATATAAAAATCTATTACATGCTAATAGTTAGAGGTGAAAAACTGGCTCGGTCCGGAGGGCCGGCCCACCAACACATTTTTATAATTAAATTAAAATTTCATCTTTCTTCTTTTATAATTAAATTCCTAAATCTGATTTTGATTTTTGTAAATACAAATTTGTAAAATTTCAAATACGAATGACACAAATCCTTGCAAAAAATAAATTTATTTTTAAAATGTGATTGTAATAAATGAAAGTCCATCTTTGAGATAAAATATAAAAACCTAAATGTGACGATAAGAACCTATTTTTTGTGGATAAATATAAAAATCTATTGCATGCTGATAGTTAGAGGTGGCAAACTGGGCTCGGCCTGGAGGGCTGGCCCACCAACATATTTTTATAATTAAATTAAAATTCCATCCTTCTTCTTTTATAATTAAATTCCTAAATCTGATTTTAATTTTTGTAAATACAAATTTGTAAAATTCAAAATACTAATGACACAAATCCTTGCAAAAAAATAATTATTTACATAAAATGCTGATAGTTAAAAGTTACAAACTGGACTTGGCCCAGAGTGCCTGCCCGCCCCGCCTGCAAACACGTTTTAACAATTAAATTAAAATTCCACTATTATTCTTTTATAATTAAATTCCTAATTCAGATTTCAATTTTTGTAAATACAAATTTATAAAATTTTAAATACTAACAACAGAAATCCTTGCAAAAATTTAATTATTATTTATTATTTTATAAATCTGATTGTATTAAATAAAAGTTCATCTCTGAGATAAAATATAAAATTCTAGACGCGATTATAAGAGCCTTTTTTTGTGAATAAATATAAAAACCTATTACATGCTAATAGTTAGAGGTGGCAAACTCGGCTCGGCCCGGAGGGCCGGCCCACCAACATATTTTTATAATTAAATTAAAATTTCATCATTCTTATTTTATAATTAAATTCCTAAATCTGATTTTAATTTTTGTAAATACAAATTTGTAAAATTTCAAATACAAATGACGCAAATCCTTGAAAGAAATAATTATTTTTTATTATTCTTTAAATCTGATTGTAATAAACGAAAGTCCATCTCTCAGATAAAATATAAAAACGTAAATGTGACTGTAAGAACCTTTTTTGTGAATAAATATAAAAACATATTGCATGCTGATAGTTAGATGGGGCAAACTGGGCTCGGCCCGAAGGGCCGGCCCAACCAACTTATTTTTGTAATTAAATTAAAATTTCATCATTCTTCTTTTATAATTAAATTCTTAAATCTGATTTTAATTTTTTTAAATATAAATTTGTAAAATTCCAAATACTAACGACAAAAATCCTTGCAAAAAATAATTATTTATTATTATTTTATAAATCTGATTGTAATAAATGAATGTCCATCTCTGAGATAAAATACAAAACTTAGATGCAAATATAAGAACTTTTTCTTGTGGATAAATATAAAAATTTATTACATGCTGGTATATAATGCTGACAATTAGAGGTTGCAAAGTGGAGTCGGTCCGGAGGCCTGACCCGCCAATACTTTTTTGTAATTAAATTAAAATTTTGCTCTTCTTCTTTTATATTAAACATAATAACTCAAAAACTTGCCAACTGTATATGTACGAGAAGTTGGAGTTAGGTAGCTAACAATATTGATTTAAATAAAATGTAGAGATATATTTTTATTATTTGCATTAACTTTTACGAGACAGACAAACAAACTTCTTTTTTTTCCGTGCATCGTACGAGTTATACTTAATTTTGAAGGAGTTGTTTTATGTAGGGTGCTGATTTGGAACACTATCCAAGAAAACTTAACTTTCTTAATGAAAAATCCATGTTATTTAAGGTCAACGTAAAAAAAAACAATTTGGAGTCATATAATGAGCCAAGATATCAAGTTGCAAGTGTTTGAAGCAGCGAAACTATTGTCACCTCATTCTTTAAGTCTTTGGTGGACCCGAATGCATGTTGTTTTTTTTCAAAAATTTATCATTGCGGGTTCTTTATATTGTTACAAGTTTGTAGCATGTGTATTGATTTGATGCTGTTTAGACACATTTGTTCCAATGTAAGCAAAAAATATGAATCATACATGACCATTTGGTTAATTTTCTTTCAAATCCCTTTCAAACAACGTTTTTTGGGTTCTAAAAAAAAAAATAACCCAATTTTTTTTGCTAAGACTATTACTTCTGGGTTTTAACATATTAGCGTAATTTAGTTAATGAGCATTTGCATTTTGTATCGTAGACATATATATGATGGTAGAAGAGGATGTCCCTGATAATGCATAAATATAGGAAATCACATGTTTGGTATGTGTTGAACTCATCCCTCCAATGATTGCTACAGAATGACACTGAATTAATAGCGTTTTCTTATTATAGGGGTATAAGCTGAACTTTTAATTCCATATTTGCTTGGTCTGTTTGTTACCTTGATTTTATTAGTGGCTGTTATAGTTAGCAATAAGTTGTATGCATTTTTTTTAGCCATCCTCATTTTAACATAGTCTACTATGACGTATTTATTTTTTACATAAGATAACTATATTTGATTTTCATAATATTGATCACTCTGGATAGCAGATTTTTGTTTATTGTTGATATTTGCAAAGATCCGTGTCAATGCTGTAGTTTTTTCCACCTAAAATATAGAACAAGATAGCAACACAAGTTTTTGTAAGTATAAGGTTTGCACTGCGATTAACCAACCACGGCGGACGACAAATATTTTGTTCTTTTTCCCTCAGGCATCGCACGAGTAATTCACTAGTATATATATATATATATATATATATATATATATATATATATATATATATATATATATATGGGATGGATCTTTTGACTTCAGACTTAGTCATCTTACTCTCCATCTTAACCATTGATTTTCATCCGTCTAACAATTATAATTTTTTGAGTTATACCAATTGATTAATTATTAATTTCAAATAAATGCAACAGTTAGATGGACAAAAATCAACGATTAAGATGGAACATAAAATATCTAAATCTTATACCGGAGTCAAAACTATATATATAGATATAGGGAAAAACATTTCTCCGGCAACTTGAGATAAGTTTATCTCCGGCCACCCCAAAACTACGTCGTTTTATTTATTTATTTCCTTATATTAATTGATTCACCTTTGAATGGTTATGATTCTGTTTTTCTCTCTCTTCCTTTATCACCATTGATCCATCTTTGTACGGTTATGATTTAGTAGCCGGAGATAAAATTATCTCTGACAGCTTGAGAAATGATAAGCCCATATATATATGGGATAGGTTATTCTACCTACTTCCAATTTACCTACCTTTGCCTACCCCTCTCAACATCGTTGGATTACAATATCATCTGACGGTCCAGATTAAAAATATAAATAAACCCTTCTACTCTTTTCTTTCTTTCTCTCTCTGACTCCACCCTTATTCTCTCCTTCCCTGCGATGAAGAAGACGCACCTTTGACAACCTTTTTTCACACTTTCTTTCTCCTCAATTCCTCTCGCACCCTTTCTCTCTTCCTTTCCGCTATACCTATTTTTTTTCCACCACCTTTATCGTTGATGTCTGCCGCTAGGTGAATGCAGGGGAGGAGAATTTTTTTTTTGGGTACTTATCAGGATTTTTCGCGGAACTAATCCAAGATTCTTATCAGGTTTTTCGATTTTTTTTGGTTGATTACATAAATTCCCAATTTCAATTTATCAATTTTTTTGAATCCGGTTTGTTTACGGCACTTCGACTTGAAAACATGCCATTATGTGACTTCGACTATGTGCCAAGTGAACAAGTTTATTAACAATTCGAGTAATATGCCCAAACTTTTCCAGCAACAGGTACTGTTGGCTGCGAGATAACATACGTTTAGTGCTGAGGTTCTAATAGACTCTTTGGCAGAATAGAGATGTAAATACTATGCACTGCATATAGGTGCTATCAACCTTACGTATGTTTTATTTTCCCTTCTAATCCAACTAAACAACTAAGAAAATCAAGATAACTTTAGTCTTGTATACAACAGAAAATCTTACAAGAAAATTATATTTCTTGGCATGAGCATAAGCAATTCACCTGCAGACTAGAAAAGCAATGTTATAGATGATGTGATATGGATACAAGAGAAGCTCATGCAACATAAGAGAAGCTCTCTTATGTCATAGAGAAGTCATGTGTGGGACCCACTCACTTATAGAAAAAGAAAAAAAGAAAAAAAAGAACACGGAAGTCGATATATGTGTAGGAGAGAAAAATACTCTCCTACAACATAAGAGTATAGTTTTCCTATATTAAATAATTAATTATTAATACTATTTTGCTTGCTTTGTTTAAAAGTTTTTAATCTCACATTCTTCTATATACACCCCAACAGCTTAGACCCCTGTTTTTGTATTTTAATTCCTGAGAAAACAAAGGGAGTCAATGTCCAGCACTGATATTAGGATCCAAAGCATCAAGAAAAATGGCTATAACAAGTCACACTCGTTAATAAATTGAGTGAACAAAAGGAAATAGCAAAAATGGGGATTGCACACTCAGTTAACTATAATAACACAGAGCTAAGAGTATCCTGCAGATTCTTCCTGCCTGAGCAAGGCAGAAAGTTTCCTTAGTTGGAAAAAATTATAAATTTCAGCAAAGGTCTAAATATACCCATACATGTTGATTATAGTCATTTCATTACTTCTCAGATTGGTCAAATGAAAAACCAAGGTGGCTTTCTACCAAAATCTTCATTATTTGGTAAGTGCCTATAGTTTACTATGTTGTTTTAAAACAAAGTAATTGTCCTATATCTGAACATGGCAATAATTAAAAGAGTTGAGGTACAAATAATGCTAATAACTAAATTTAAAGATAATAGCTAGATGAAATAAAGTGATAAAAAATATTCATACATTCAAAAAGTTAAAAAAATATGCTCAGTATATCATTCTATTTAGGGAAAAATGTTTCTGCAGTAATTGCAGATAAGTTATCTGTATTTATTTCCAAAACGACGTCATTTTAGTATTGAAATCTTAAAAAATTATAAATATAAAACTATTATAACCTTAAAATAAATTAAAATTACAAAAACACCATGACTTCCGTCCCAAAATGACGTCGTATTGGGCTTACTGCAGATAACTTATCTACAGTAATTGCAGAAAAAACGAACCCTTCTGCTTAAAGTTACAATGAAATTCCAGCTTCTTATTGTACACAATTGAGTTATCTATGTACTACACACACAAACAAGACACAATGGTTTCCACACGTCCTTAGTACATTTCAAATTGAAATTCTTTCGTCAAATTTCTCTTTTTGTAATCTTAACCTTCAAACCATGCTTCATAACAAGTACAATGGAAAGGCTCGGGGTAGCAACATGACCTTCCACGGTTCCACCACATGAACACGATAATTGCTCAAAATAGCAGCTGCCACAATCTTCATTTGAATGAAGGACAGGTCTTTTCCCATAGAAGTCCTTGGTCCTGCATTAAAACTAATGAATTTGTAAGATGGTTTATAAACAATGCCTCCTCTCTCAGAGATCCATCTCTCAGGCTTGAATTCTAAGTAATCATTTCCCCATATTTTTTCAAGTCTCCCCATTGCATAGGAAGAAAATAATATCACAGTATTAGGATTAACACGGTGACAACTTGGAAGTATATCAGCATTAATTGCTTGCTTGCGCTCAACAGGTATTGGAGGAAAAAACCTCAAGAGTTTCGTATAAAGCACCACGCAGATAAACTAGCTTTTTCACCTCTTCGACGCCAAAAATCTCTCCTTTGTCACCAAAATTTTCTCTCTTCAAGAATCTTGGCTTGCACTAATGGGTGTGTAGCAACAAGCCAGAAGAACCAACTGAGTGCAGTTAGGGAATCTCTCCAATGGCGTAGCCACATTATATTTAGGTGTTGGCCCGACTACATTTCAATAAATTTTATTTATTATATATAATTATATAAGTAATTATAATTGGGTCATAATTAAAATTATAAGTTGCCTCTGGCTATAATTGTAACAATGGTAACAAATGAAGATTTGGAGTTGCTTTGCATGTATGATCATATAACAAATTGCTTTCTTCTTTAATTTTTTTTCAATTAGGGTTTTCTTCTAACTTTTTTTTTCTTATTCGCACTCACCACCCGAAACCCAGCCATTTTGTGACAAGGTACATATTTTGGTCCTTTCTCAAGATTTTAGGAATACGTATTCTTGGAATATGCATTGGTAATTATATTGTCCGCTCGGGAAAAAAATTAATTTATATTTTTGAACCCTGTAAAAGAGAAATTCTTAATTTTTGCTGACCATAATTATTTATTGAGTGTTTTTAACATGAGTGAAATTCATGCCCCTTTTTTTATTTATAACTTTTTTTTTGTGCGGTTGAATTTATTGATTTTATTTCTTTTGAAAAATGGAGTGCTGTTTTACATTTACCTTTTTCTTAAAAAAAAATTATTTTAATGTAGAGTTATAGTTGCTATTGGTAATGGAATTGAATTGTTTATTGGTGTTATTTGTATTTGATTTCACAATAGGAATGAGAATTTGGGCGATTAATCAATGGAAATTGTTAAAGAGAAAATTCAATGAAGATATATGTATATATATGGAGTATGAAAATTTCTTGTACATATTCATTAACAACTTCTTTGTTTTTTTTTGTATTTTTAAATCTCTTAAAATATCTAAATAGTGATTAAATGATTTATGTGGATCCAATGCCATTTAAATGATTTTAGACATTTGCCGCTGATTGTACCATGTTTCTTTTTAATTGTGAAGTTTGCTGTCCCTCTACGTTGATGTTCTTCAAAGGTCACGACTAGGGGTATAAATTGGCCAAGTTATACCAGGCTTTGGCTTTGATAGCCTAAGTCTAAGCCTATGTAAAATATTTAGAGCCTATACTGGCCTGTTAAAAAACTTAGTTTATAAGTCTAGCCTGACCTATTATAAAAAACTAAAAAACGTAATTCGACCTGTAAGGTCTACCAAGTTGCAAACTAAAGTTTATAGACCCAAATCAAATTAAAATATAAAAGATAAAAAAAATTATTCACAAAGATCACATGAAATAAATTTTCATTAACATCATATGAAATAAATTTTCATTAACATCACATGAAATAATGTTCATAAACATCACATGAAATAATGTTCATAAAGATCACATGAAAATGTTCACAAAAATTAGAAGAAAATTTCATATATGTGTATGGGAAAAGTATTTGTCATTTTAAATGACATAAAGTTATGTCATTTTAAGAGAGAGATAGACACATAATAATTTTTTATTTAAAATTTAATTTAAAAAAAATCAACCACTTTCTCTCCCATGATTTCCATTTTGGTGTCTATCTCTCTCTTAAAATGACATAACTTGTGTCATTTAAAATGACAAACATCAAACCCTATGTGTATATATACATATAATTTGCACTTTCTTTACTAATTTAATTTATATTATATTTTAAATTTTAAAAAATATTTATTATTTGTTAAAGTAACATCAATCCTATCACTTTAAAATTTTAAGTAATTTTTTTTCATAATAGATTTGCATAATTATGAAAATATTTTGATAATTTGATATATCAAATTTTTTGGCCCCAACTAAAATTAAATCCGGACTCCGACACTAAATCTATCCCTGCTAGAAAAAGACCGATTGTTGTGTCTCTTAGAAACTTGTCATCATGTATTTTATCTTTCTCTTCTTTCATCAGAGTTGTTAGCAAGTCAACGTGAGACTCAACCATTTCATTTTTGTTGTACTGGCTTAACTCTTCTGCTTAGATGCTATACATGCATAAATGAATTCATCAAGTTTTTTACACGCTCTGTGAGCTTTTCTCTGGATCTATTTGAAGCCATTTCTGCAACTTCCAAGCACTTTTTGGCACTGTCTACGCACTCTTCTGCTTGGATAAAGACCTTCTCACATTCAACTTCTGGGAAATCATGAAAAGACAATTAGGATAATTTCCAAGAACTATGGAGCATATGTTATCAAATGTGAAACAGTTGAACACATCATGGTTATGTGCTGTGTCACAAGGGACTGGACGACCGCAAAAAAAAATAAAAAATAAACAATGGAGTCGCCACCAATTTTATTTGATTTGAAAAAATTGAAAAACTTTGTGCAAACTGGTCTTTTAAAATTTTAGATCAAGGTACGGGAGTCTAATTATGCACAGTGAAGGATAGAAACTTAATCCCACTGCACCCCTGACACATCCGTTTAAAAAACGGTTACCTTAAATTAATTGTGTGAATTATTAATAACTTTTAAAAATATTTACTTTATCCCTTTAAAAGATAAATACGATTATTTAGAAAGAAAAATAAATTATTAAACTTTTTATTTTAACTTGACGGAAGGAGTTTTGCTCCGAAGTATCCTATGGTGCAATGAGGAAATCAAAGCTGCGTCGTTCTTATAAAAAAAATAATTGTGGGTTGATTAATTTTAATATTGCAAATAAATTATTTAGAAGTTTCTGATCATCAAGCTGTCACAGCTAAAATAATAAAAAACGATGGTTTCAGAATTAACAAATTGTGGTGTATAAATGTGTTACGAAGATTGTTGCAAATAGGGTTAGAGAGGTAATGGGGAAGCTTACTATGCCTAACCAGTGTAGTTTTGTTCCTGGGAGACAAGGTACTGATAATATCATTGTGGCTCAAGAAATTATGCACTCTATTCGACAGAAGAAAGGTGTTAAAGGGTGGATGATTCTTAAGGTTGATCTGGAGAAGGCTTATGACAAAATTGCTTGGGATTTTCTTCGTGATACGTTATTTGATGCAGGTTTTCCAGATTCTCTTATAAATCTGGTTATGTGTTGTGTTACAACAGCTTCAATGAATGTGCTTTGGAACGGTAGCATGACTCGTGAGTTTACTCCTTCTCGTGGTATCCGTCAAGGTGATCCTCTTTTGCCTTATCTCTTTGTTCTTTGCATGGAGCGGCTAGGACAAATGATTAATCTTGCGGTGGAAGGGAAGACTTGGAAGCCTGTGGTCCTGTGAAGAAATGGTCCACCAATTTCTCATCTCTTCTTTGCTGATGACCTCCTTCTATTTGCTGAGGCCTCGATGGAACAAGCTAGAATAATTCCAGCTATTCTAGATTGTTTTTGTAAGGCTTCTGGTCAAAGAGTGAGTAGGAAAAAGTTGACGATTTTTTTCTCGAGGAATGTCAGTCACATTTGGTCCACTAAGATAAGTAATGAGACAGGTTTTTCCCTAACTATGGATCTTGGAAAATATCTTGATATTCCACTGCACCATGGGAGGATTTCTAAGAGTTCTTATTCTCATGTGATGAAGAGGGTTAACCAGCGTCTGAATGGTTGGAAGCAATCTACTTTATCTCTTGCAGGTAGGATTCTTTTAGCAAAATCAGTGTTAAGCACTATCCCTACTTATTCCATGCAGACAGGGTTAATTCCCATGAATGTTTGTCAGGAGGTTGAGAAGAAAACTAGAGCTTTTATTTGGGGAGCTAAACCAGATCAAAGGAAGATAGCATTGGTTGCTTGGGATAATGTGTGTTTACCGAAGGCATATGGTGGTCTTGGATTTAGAAATATGAGACAATTTACCAAAGGTTTCATTATGAAGCTTGGGCATGGCTTGATGATGCAACCAGATGCTTTGTAGGTTAGCTTGTTGAGGAATAAATATAGAGTTCCTCAGCATCTCATTCCGGATATTACAGCTCCAAGCAACGCTTCTCCTCTTTAGAGGGATATTTATAACTCTTGGCATAATGTGGTGCATGGATCTCGTATTACAATTGGTGCAGGAGATGCCACGTTATTCTGGAAGGATAAATGGGTGCCAAATCTTGATCCTCTAATCAATTTTGTTTTGCAGGTTATTCCAGATGAGGAAATTGATTGCTCAACTCTTCAGTATGTTACGGAGGAAGGGTCCTGGAATTGGTCGAGATTTGATCATCTTCTTCCCCCTGAGGTTTGCATGCGCATTGCAAATATTCATCCTCCAACTCCTCTTGGTGGTAGTGACCGTGTGATATGGGCTTTGACTGCTGATGGTAGATTTACGGTACGTTCTGCTTACTTATCTATACTTGACCAGTCTTTACATCTCCAGCAGCGGTTTATTCAAGGGTTGAGAGGTTGTTCCTAGGACAAAGTGTAGGGTTGGAATGGGCCACCTAGAGTTAAAACCTTTCTTTGGTTGCTCTTGGGGAATAACATTTACTAATGCTCAACGTTTGCGTCGTCACCTATCAGATAATAATTTGTGTTCTCGGTGTAACTACACTCACGAGGATTGTCTTCATGTGGTTAGAGATTGTTGGAAGGTTCGGGAGATATGGTGCCATCTGATTCCTCATCATAAGTGGCAATCTTTCTTTGCGCAAGATCTGGGTGAGTGGTTACATTTTAATCTCTTAACTGATCACATGGAGCAGGTGTCTGGGAATTGGTCAACTTTTTTTGGTATTGTGCGCTGGTTAATTTGGAAAGCAAGAAATGAATGGATTTTTGAGCAATTGGAGACCTATCCTTCTAGCATTATTCGTTCAGCTCTTCTTTTGCGAGATAATTACGTCCAAGCTCAATCGCTGCTGAAAGAAGGCGGTCTTTGGTTGTAATCAGCTAGGATTCAAACTTTCATTAGTTGGAAGTTTCCTTTGGAAGGGTGGATAAAGATTAATACAGATGGTTCTTGTGCTCAAGGTGGATTACAATCTGGATGTGGAGGGTTATAAGAGATTGTAGAGGTGATTGGTTAGTTGGTTTCTCAAAGAATTTGGGGAATAGTTCATCGGTTACTGCTGAGATTTGGGGTTCTTATTTGTGTCTTCAAATAGCTTGGGAATGTGGTTAAAGAAAGGTGTGGCTTGAAGGTGATTCGACAGTTGCAATTAATTTATTTTCCAAACAGAATACTGAGATGCATCTTTTACATGAACTGGTTTTACGTATCAAGGAATTATTGGAAAGAAGCTGGCAGGTTTATGTTTCTCATACTTATAGAGAAGCGAATGGGGTAGCTGATTGGTTAGCTACGCATGCTTTTTCTGCAAACTGGGATATTCAGTTTTTTAACACACCTCCTGTAGGTTGCAAAGATAGATTTCTTCAAGATTATAGGGGGGGGTAGCTTTCCCTCACTTTGTTGTAGTCTAGTTTATTTTCTCTATGTATTACAAAAAAAAAAAAAAATTAACAAATTGTCTCAACTAGAAGTGAAAGTGGGCTGAGCTGGGCCAAACTTTGCCCCGAAAAGCCCAAGCCTACGATAAAAAATTTCAATTTGGCCTGGCCCAAGCTTAGTACAAGTCTAACTATTAGCCTGATTTGACCCATTTATTAAAAAACAAATGGCCTGCCCTAGTCCGTTAGCCTGTTAATTTTTAACTTCCAAGCAGAACCATGAATCAACTTTACAAAATACTCAAATTCTGTTGCTAAACCAAAAATCATAATTTCAACGTCCAAACAGAATCATGAATCAAAACAAAACTCTAACTATATGCATTTAAGTCACTTTTAAAAGCAAAATGTTCAAACTAAATAACATATATTTTATCAGATCCAACAAACAAATCCATACTATGTAAATTAAAATAACTACATGAATCCAACAAACCTTTTAATATATTCATATACACAATCTAACATGCTGATATGTTGATTCCTCCTACATAACAAATAAAGTCAAATTTCTATTAAAATATAATCAAATATAATTAAGTTATAAATAATTACAATTGATTAAATTTATATTTTTTGTTTTTTCTTCAAGCATAATTATTCTATTTTATTTAAAATAAATAGTACAATATAGGCCGACCTGTAGGCTTATAGTACAGGCCTTGTGAAAGTGGGCCCTATGACCTTTTTATTTTACAAGCCTTTTCAAGGCCCAAGCCCGACCTATTTACGAAATACATTAGGTCAGGTCTGGCCTGATGTAGGCCGAGCCGTAGGCCCCTGTAGGCTGGCCTGTCCCAATTTCACCCCTAGTCTCAACTCAGCTAATCCTGTTAAAATAAAAGATATTTTTTATTCAAAATTGATAAGTCTTTAAAGGAAGAATTTAGATCACTAAACTGTTACAGTTAAAATGACCATAACCAAAACATGAGAGGTTACCAAGTCGTCACGGCTAAGTCTCCCTTAAATTATTGTAAATTTTATGATGAATTTAAATAAATTTTGAATCATTACGTCATCACGGCTAAAATGAGTCAAAATAAAATATGAAGGATTAATAAAACGTCACGGCTAAACTATCCATTTTCACGTTAACAAAATATTTTTTGAACTTCGTTTTCTAAATTACACAAAAGTCTATATATGTAAAATAGATAAACCAATAATAACTAAAGGAAGAATTTCAAACATAATTAAATACTAGGTTTTTTTTAAGCTTTAATCAACGTTAATGAAGAAGATTTCAAAATTTAAATCAATACATTTAAGGGAAGAAACGTCCAACATTAAACACCAATTAGAAATATGTCAAAATAAAAATAATAAAGAAATTTGCAGTAGACATTAAATGAGAAGATGATTATTGACAACAATAAAAAGGTAAGGGTAAATAAAAATAAAAACTAATAATAATCTAAACAAAGATAAAAAAAAACAGTAACGTCAATCAATTTTATCTATTTTTTTATTTTTTTTTTAGAAAACTAACGCTTATAATAGTAATAAAAGGGTTAATAAGGAAAAAAACAAAACATTGATTAAAATAAAATGGTAGGTCTGAAACCAGTAAATATAAAATTTAATGACCATTAAAACATATATATAACATTCTAAATTACAGAAGCAAAATCATCCGTCTGTCAATCAATAAAATACAAAAGATAACAATGAATAGAAGGAAACAAATGAAAGATGTAAACATTAAATGACAAAAAAAAAAAGATTCTAATCATTTAGCATTAAATGCCATAAACCTAGGTTTACGATATCAGACCTTTATTTAGATAGAAAGAAGTACTATATGTAAAAAAAATATCATTTGGAACAAGTCATAAATAGAAACTCTTTACAGATTCATTTTTTACAAACACACACCTATTAGAGACGAAAGAAAGGAATGAAATAGTAATGGGAAGTGTGATGAAAAATTTATGAGGATGGGTTGAGCTTGAACCATCTTTGTTTGAGGGAGGGTTTAAGTTATAATACTCTTTATACATATCAACTATGATGTACGGACATAGCACGGGACACGACACGATACGGCAGGACACACCGATACGTTAATTATAAAAAAATGGCATATTTTGACACGTTGGGACAAGTTTTGATATTAAATAATATTTTTAATATATATAATATAATTTATATTTAATACATATAACAGTCCATAATAAGTCATATAACCAATCAAATATTCAAATTTCATAACATAAAAAAATTGATTTATAAATGATTTTTTTTTTATTTTTAGTTAATAAAAAAATTAAGACTAAAAATAAAAGTGTCAGAACATTTTGGAACGTTGACCACGTGTGGGAATAAGTTGACCGCGTGTCAGAAAAACGTGTTGGAGTGTATCGGAGAGTTGACTACGTGTCCTAAAATATTGGCCGCGTGACAGAATGTGTCGGAGCGTGTTGGTGTGTCCGACACGTATTTTTTCACAAAAAAGCCGTGTCGGGCTATCAGAGGATATCAAGAACCAACCCACTGTCAAAATCGCTTTTTTTATTTTATTTTTATTTGTGTTTTATACTTATTTGAGCAAATATTATAGACGAAAGGGGATCACCAAAAAGTGTACGAGATTGACTACGTTTCACCATTTCTTTGCACTTCTATTCTTTCTTTTTTTTCTTTCTTGTTTGCATTGTCTTTCTTCTTTCACACTTGATCTCCTTCCTTTTTTTGTTAGACACTCAACTCTCAAATAAATTTTTCTGGATTTTTAGAAATCTTTGACATCCTAAAAAAACTCCTTTTTCTCTTTCTAATACCTGTGTTTCAACTTACTTTTTTTTTTTGTTTCTGAAAAGAAAATTAGCTGTCACAAAAAACATCCCATACAATAGAAGCTCTTCACCTTTATTAGGGGTGTTCATCAACCGATCCAAACCGCGGTGACCGAACCGAAAAACCGATAACTGAATAAATCAAAAATCGAAAAATCGAAAACCAAAAAAAACCCACAAATTTTATTTGGATTGGATCGTTTTTTAGATTGATTGATAAAAACCGATCCAATCCAAATCGATCCAATATATTAATTTCCCTTTACCTACTTGGGCTTTCCCCAATCATAGCCCAAAAATTTTTAAACCCAAGATCAATTAACCTATCAACTAAACCCAAGAAAAAATCTATAGTCTCATCTCATCAACAAAATTTCATCTGTGTAGAGCTTCATATCTCATTGCTAAAAAAAAACTTTATTATCATTTAATGATGCTTTTGTATTTTAATTTTTTTGTAAAGCCAATATATACAAAAGATATTATTTGCACAATAATCATGAAACTAATTTTAGGAATTTCAAAAAACTGAAAACTGATCCAATCCAAATCGAAAAAATTGGATTGGATTGGATTTGAAAAAAATTCAAACCGAATGGATAATTACATGATCAAACCAAAGGAATTGGATCAGATGATTTTTGCTTTCAAAACTAATCTAATCCAGACAGCGAACGCTGCTAACCTTTATATAGTATTTTCTGAACCTGTACTTCAATTATCTCTGGACGTTCAGGGGGGATGGGTTATTTGAAGATAAGGAAGTTGATTCACAGTGATAGTTGTAAGCAATGTTGTGAAAATTGGACCGGACCGGTCGGGTCGATCTGGAACTCGATGATCCGGTCATCTGATCGGTCCGGTTATCACATTGGACCGGCCAAGTACCAGACCTGGTGTGACCCGGTCGGTTTTGGTAAAAATCAATGACTCGGCCGGTTAACCGGTGACCCGACCCGGGTTTTAAAAAAAAAAATTAAAAAAAAATATTTCCAAAAAAAAATCATAATTAACATATTTTTGTGATCTATTACTTATTGACTATACAAGTTATCTATCTACAACACTGCTATTATCTCAGTTATGCACTATGCATGAAATTTTGGTTTGATTTATAGTTAGAGATGTCGTTTACTGAATCTGAAACACCAATATCACAAATATTATATGTTTGTTTGATCCTTTATTGGACAATAATGTATAATTTATTATTTTTATATTAAAATATTTAATATTTATATTATTTTTTTAACTATTTGAGTATGTTTATAATTTTTTTAATATAAATTATAGATTTAAATATAATCACCGGGTCATGCAGTTGAACCAGTGATCCACTAGTTGAACCAGTGACCCAATAGCTCGACCAGGTCAATGACCGGGCCGGTTTTAATACCATTGGTTGTAAGTGATAATTATGGGTAGGATGGCGGTTCCAGTATGGCAGTTTCATGCTCTGCTTTCTTTCATTTATAATAATAATAATATGTATGATACCTAATAAAATAAAAAAATGAAAGCAAATACTATATTTTCTTTTATTTTCACTTAAAACCAAAAATAAAAAATAAATATAAATAAATAAGTACCTAAACAAATTAAAAGATTATATATATATGTGTGTGTGAACTAAAAGATATTAAATAAATACCTAGTCAAAATAAGGTGTTCACATGCTGCACGTTGATGGGGTCACAAGTGAGTATAAAGTTCATCTTGGTGATCCAAGGTCTTGTGAACTCGTTTCAACAAATTGGTTCTATATGTTAGAATAATAATTCCTCTTAACCTTATTGTGATAACTATTATTAACAAACCAAGATCCATCATACTAAACTATAAAGGAATATTAACATAAAGGTGGAGGCATACCTGTCTCCATAGCAGCAGAATAACTTCAATCTTTTTCTTTGGGGTATGCGATCTTTCTTTGTCGAATAGCCTTAATTCTTATTCTTTAGTATAATCTTCTCTTTATTGGATATGTGATCTTCCTCAATCAAATAGCCCTAATCCTTATTCTTTAATGTGTTGTCTCTCTCTTTGACGAACAAGATGTTTGGTGAAGGATGACATGAGATGCAAAGAAAGTTTGAAATTGATGGGATAAATATTCACAGAAATTATCACTACGAAACATTCGAATGGAAACACCAAATCGAGTATATATTTCATTAAAGACCTATTGAAAAATGAAAAACAATTCAGATGGATTTTTCATTAAGAATAACCATGTACAATTGGAATAATCGTCAATAAATCTCATAGTGGATAATATACGACTTCCAACCATTTGAATGAACTAAAGCAAATGGAGACGAAGACTGATGATTGACTTGATCAGGAAATGAACTACGAGTGTGTTTCCCTAACTGACATGACTCACATGATAAGCTGGATAAAGTAGAGAAATATAGTACCATTTTTTGAAGTTTACCAAAGCTTGAATGACCTAACTGAGCACGAACAGTACACGAAAAATCAACAGAAGACCACACTTGGGATGAGATGGAAAGTTGATAAAGACTGTTGGCTCAAATCTAGCATCAATTATCCTCCCCGAGCTTCGATCCTGCAAAATCACAGAGTTTTTAGTGAAAAAGATATTACAATCAAGAGAACGCATTAATCGAATAATTAAAATGAGGTTCAAAGGAGAATTATAACACCCCGTTCTAGAACCGGTTTGTTAACATTACGTATGACATTAAGCGCAGTTACAATAACAACAATTGAATTAAATTACGAATAAACTTTTTCTTTTTTATTTATAAACGTTTCTGTTTAAAATCAATTCCGTAATTAAAATAATTCCAAAACTGTAATCGTAACTTTAACTAGTAGTGGAACACCTCATGTAATTTTATTTAGACCGTACGCTGCTACCATAGTGTGCTAAGTAGTCCCCTTAGACCAACAAGACTTGAACACTCATTTTTATTGTTATTTAACACTAAACACCTCCGTTTTTTATTTACTTAAAGAATTTTATACTTTTTCTATGGTCCACATCTCCCAATATGTTGTAGATCTCTTCCTTATCTACGCGTGGGTTCAAACCGTGCTCAATTCGGAGCATCGTAGCTCAAGTTATGAATTTTTGAAGAAAAATGGTGCTAAATTTCGCAGGGTCCCGCGCTTATAGAGCCAAACCCGCGCTTATAGCGCCATAACACTGACTTTTTCATGTCTTACAGCGTCCTCAGCGTTGAATTGGCGCTGATAACGCCAACCCACTATTTGGCGGCGCCAATAGCACCATCTTGGCACCAAAAGCACCACGGTTATGGAGATTTCACTATACTTTGATATTTTATCCATAACTTGAGTTATATTTATCCGATTTATACAATCTTGGTCTCATTGGAAAGCTAAGAAAAAGATCTATAACTGAAGACCCAAGGGTCCAAATATATCATATAGGATATAAAAAATGGACAACAAGACATTATATTCTTATATTCACATTGATTCTCAACCCCAAAGGTTTTCTTTCACCTAATAGACATTATACAACCACTTAAATACATGATTCTTGCCATTTCAAGGCTCACATGATATCCAAGGAGGCTTGAAAGCCTTTTTATCACATACATGCAAATACCATTACATAATAATCAGGGTTCCAGGACTTAGACTTAACAAAACACATGATCAAAGCTATTTTGCTCCTTTCAACAATCAAGGATGCAAAATGACTAGGGTTATGATCTAAGTCCCCACAAATACATACTGTTAGTCCACAAAAATATTACTCCTAAGTGTGCATCCTATACATATCTTCTACCAAAATATAAGATGCAACCAAATATAAATATATATGAGGCACTCCAAAACAATCATATCACATGCTATCATATGGAAATCTACTCAGGCCTCTTGCCTCGTTTCCGACCTGCATCATCCATGCTAGTACTTGAAATAACAGTCCCCAAACGGGGTGAGATAAAACTCAATAAACCCAGAGTTCTTGGAGAATTCTTCCAACCCCAGTGTTTACTTCCTGCATGAAGGGTTAGTATACACATGTCATGAAATACATCATATATCCAAAGGCAAAAATAGTAATAATTTAACTGCAGCATACTCATGCATTCCAATGGCCAAAGAATTAAAAATCAAACCATCACACAAGCTTCAATTGCATCTTAGTCCTTTCCACTAAGCATATAACCTTGCCCCTATTTCTTGTCCATTGACCCTTTCTCCAATGACACAACAATACTATATGAATGCAAACATACCATAATACTAACATTACAACTCAATCATCCAATCATTAACCATTACTTCCATAAAAGTAATGGTGGAACAACAAGAGGGATGCACCTCCAAGATTCAAAGGTTTACCTTTATTGTTTCCAATCTATCTTTGTCCTTCACCAAGTTCCACAATCAAGCTTTCCTCTAGCTCACTTATCCACACCAGCCTTCCTTGGCATGACACTTGGTAATTCCTTCCAATCACCAATGTTACCTAAACAAAATTCAGGATTCAATCAATAAAGAATTCATTTAAAATTGCTATTAAAACAAGCTTTCCTACACAACACCTCCATTAAGGTATTCTATCAACTTCTCAATATTCCAATGGTAACTAAACGAATCCTTCCATTCACATTAGTCACACAAGGCACCACAATGTTTGGCCATAAGGTTAGGCAACTTACCAATCCTTGAAATAATTCAAATATCCAAACCAAGCTCCATTGCCTCCTCCAAGGCTTGATCATTCATAATTGATCCACTTGCCTCCATCCTAGCAATCATATGGACACAATAAATCAAGGCTCAAAATGCAAGAAAATCCACACTTCAAGCATAATTTTCCAAGATTATTGAAACTAGCTCAAATCACAAACTAACTTCACTTCTACTGTTTATTTACCATTCCTAACAACTTTTACATAGGAATTTAGTCTCAATTTCTCTCCAACATACCCCATTATTCATGCATTTTCATAAACTAAACTCTAACTATGACTCAAACTCAAAATAACCAAATGGGTTAGAGTTCTTACCACAAACACAACCACAACCACAACCACAATGGTCCAAGGAAGGATTTCCAAGCCACGAGAATGGAAAACTTCACCTCTAGCTCCTCCAATGGCCAAATTTTGTCCCACTACAAAGGAAATATCTCCCTCCACAATAGTTCCCACTCAAAACTAAGTTAGGATTACGAAAGAGGGGAAGATTTGAAGTGGTTTAGGTTTTGGAATCAATGAAAATGGTTAAGAAATGAGTGAGTTGTGATCCTAGGGCATTTGTAGAGCTTCTCTCCTCTCCCTCTCTATGGTTGCCATCGAAGAAGAAGAAAGAAAATGAGGGAGGTTGTGTGGTTTCTTCACTTAACTTACTTAAGTTAAGTTCCACCGGGTAAAAACTCATCTATCTAGTTAACTCTGTTCTCTTTCAAACTTTACCCAAAGGTCTGGAATATTTTTCTAGGAACATTTCTAATTTTACTTTTATATTTTGGGTAATTTTGTCTACACACATTTTTACCTCATAATTGTCAATAACTGCACTTTTTACCTCAAAAGTGACCCTAATTAATTTAATTAGGCCTTTTACTTATTTCAAATCACTAATACATTCTAATTTACTTAATTACATGTAATTTACTATTTAATTAGATTAGGGATATTATAAGAATAAAGGATATAAAGCACGTTATCAATAGATAGAGAGCGCAAAAGTAGAATTGTTCCAATTCCACAAGACTGAAGCAACAAACCATTAACCATAGTGATAGTGGGTAGGGAACCAGATGTAGATAGAGAAGTAAATACATACTTTTTACCAAAAAAATATGATCAAATATACTAGAATTGAGAACCTAAGGACCAAGAGATTGCGATTGAGTGAGACCAGCAAAGAAATTACCTGTATGATAACAGAGGCAGTGGAACCAGGGACGTGATGCTCCGCATACCATTTCATGAAGTCAGTGAAAATAATCGGAGGTGGTGCACCAGATAACTGAGAATCAGAAGAAACTTCTCTAACCTGAACCGAGCACGGAGGGCGTCCATGAAGGTCCCAACACCGATCAATAGTATAACCCAACTTGTTATAATGAAAGCAATGAGGACGACCCTTGGAACCGTTGGAGACAAGTGCAGAGGAATCAATCTTCTTCCACCTAGGATGTAATGTAGTAGTTACAGATTTAGCAGTGGGGGTGAGATGGTCAGTGTAATCTTGTCCCTCAAGCCAAAGTTTAATGTTAGATGCCTAACAGTTATAATTAGAACCATCCAGTTTGTCCAGGCATATTGGAGCATGAACATAATTTCTAATTGGCGCATCGAGATTTGAACATCGAGGGAAATGTTATCGGAGTGAGAATTAGACCCGGGTAACTGGTAACGACAGCGACCATGTACAAGAAAAGAAAAAATTCATGCGAACAAGAGAGTGTACCATGCACCGACTGAAGGTGAAATGACGTCGCTGCATCGTTTGAAATATGTGAGCGCGTCCCTGCTCTGTTGAGGGTGGGACCAGTATATTTAGCACAGTCGTGAGAAGGCGGTTCGATTGATGGGTGGCTCACCTGAAAACTCACCAAAAAATGCTTTGGCATTGTGGTTGACAGGGGCTGGCAGTGGAGATTCGCCAGAAAAGTGGCTGATGATGAATGAAGACGTTGACTGGTTGTTGGGACGACGATTAGCAACTAAAAACAACGAAGGAGGGACGTTTATGGAAGAAATATCGAAAATCTAGAGGAGGACATAGTTTCTGAAAAAAAAATTGTTTTCACTGGCCGGAATAGGTCCACAGGGTAGACACGAATCAAGATTTTTTCTCTCGTTAGGCTCTTGATATTATGTTAAATGAGATAGAACCAAGAAACATATGAGTGAATCGCATGCATTAGATGAGCACCAGAGGCACTATTATATAACTGACTAAAAGAAGATATACCTGAGAATTAGACGATGTGGGATTTTTCCCATACACTAGACTACTATTTTTTTTCTTGGAGATATTTCATTTGGTTCATCGCTTCTTGATTAGTCTGATTCAGGGCAGGTCCTGAGATTAAGGCTTTAAACCCCTCCCAAAGATGATATTTGGGAGGATTGAATACATGCTCTCACCCCCACCTACTCATTTCTCTAGCGCCAACTGAGCTACCATCATTTGGTACACTAGGCTACTCTAATATTATATATTCAACAATTATAATGGGCTCCTTATTACTAACTTTTTAATCTTAACTAACACTATAAAGACATTTAAGCTATGTTTGGATTAATTGAAAAAGATAAAATAGAGGAGAATAAAATATAATGACAATATTAATTATCAGTGTCATATTTATGGTCACAATTTTAATAAAAAAGTTCATAAGAAAAAGGTGAAATTATCATTTTACTTGATGAACGTTGATCTATGAATAAATGACTAAATTTTTTCATATAACATATCATTGAGAGAGAGAACTTTAAACTACTTGATTGTGCAAAATGAAGGTATGCTTCATTGCAAGTAATTCAACATATCATTGAGTCATAATTGCAATGTACAAACACTTCAATTCAAATAAAATGAAAAAAGGAAAGAGAGAAAGAGAAAGAGAAAGAGAAAGGCCCCTTTATTTTTAGGTCAAAAAAGGGTTTGGTGGATGGTTATTTAGAGTTTCAATTATAACTTATAAAAATAGCTAACGAGGTGGATTTCACTTAAAATAGTAATATCCATTGTGTTATAAAATAATAATTTATGGTTGACTTGAATTTTTAATATGATTTTTGTAACCATCAGTATTAATGATAATATATCCCTCATTTACAATTTCGTAACCACCATATAAATAAAGTATTAACTCCCTCATTCATAATTGTAATTTGTAATCATATATGTATTGAAAAACTGTTGGTTAGTGATAATCAGAATTTCACCTTACTTCCCTTTGATTTCTCTTCTTTACTCTCACTTTCTTTTGTATCACGTCTTTCTCTCCTCTCTCTTCCTTTATTACATAACACATTGCACTTTTTTTTTTTTTTTTTATAATAATTACAAACTTATACTGTATATATGAGTAATTTACTATTTCGTATTGATAACTTTGTTTGTAATTAATCTAGCAGCATATGTACTACATGTTATATTTTTAGTGGAGTGGTGTTATTAACACCCAAAATATTGTGTTAAGCTAAAGTTCATATTAGACAATCAGAAACAAAGTATAAACGAAGGTTTGTTAATTTACAGATGTCTCAAGTCTGTAATGGTTGGACCTAATAGCTTATGGACTGCGCATTCAAGGGTATTGGGCCTTAAAGTAGGTCAGTTGTCAATTTAATTTGGTTCCAACCAAGTAGTTATTCATTAGCTAACAATTGACCTAATATTTAGAGGTTTTAAACCATTTCCTAGAGCATAAGAATTGCTTGAGACTGCTTCCAACAATTTGTTATGAAGTTAGAGGGACTCAAATATGAAGACAAAAATGAGCAAATTAATTGAAAGGACAAAAAGTAATAGCCACTTGTTAACAACTACTTTGAATATCTATGAATAACCAACCACTTTACTCTCAATTGCAAAATCCAATCTAACACAACAACACCACTAAATCGTCAATTGATTTTCATTTATATCTTCTCTCTACATTTCCAGTTCTTACTTCCAGTCATTATTTCTCGTACTTCACCATTATTGTTTCCCTTTACTTTCAGCTATTTTATCTTTTAGTTTATCCAATTTACTATTCAAGTATTTACTTTTCAGTTTTAACAATTTATCATTTATATCAAATTATTTTTTTACGTGTTCATTTCATTTAATATAGCTACTACCTACTAGTTAACTTCTCAATTTTAAGTGGATAGCAATATTGAACAAAATAAACTAGGTTCTTAATTTCTTTACTAGTATAGGAACTCAAACTCGCTTTCGTAATGTATCACTTTAGGTAAAATGCAAAAAGATACAACTTTCCCGAAGTACACAAAAATCACTTTATTGTGGGGCTCAATATAGTTCCCCTTCGCCACGAGGAATATTTATAAGCAGCACATCAATCATGTGGGCTGCACGACTCATCTTAATTTAAATTTTAAGAATTTGAGTTTATCATTCCTTTCGCTTATATAGTCTTTAGTTAGTCTATCCTCAAATAATATTACCCTCACACTTGAATTTCTTACACAATTTTCTAATACGATATGGACACCCCATTTACTTTGTTACCACATCACTATCTTATTCGTACTACGGATTAGCAAGTCATCCCCACATCTTGGACATCACACATATATCTGACTCTTCGTTCTCAAAGTTAGAACTGTGGTCACCATTTTGTATTAGATCACGCGCAATTCGGGAATCAAAACTGTTAGAGATATATAATTTCATTAATATATTCTCACCATCAGTTTAAATTTTTGGGTTGAATTGATTCTTTAGATGATATCAGAGCTTTGGTGTCATAGGTTTGATCATCACTTTCTCTTGTGAATTTTCTTAGCACAGGTAGATATGTGTATTGTCTACCTTTAAAGCCTAGTGGGCTCTCATGTGAGAAAAGACGTATTAGAGATATATAAAACCCTTTAAACACATATAGGTGAGCCTGTGCATTTATCCATACATGTGGGATCACTACAAGAAAAAAATTTATTAGTGACAAAATTTTGTGAAATTTTGTCACAAATTGCTGCATCGCAAATAAATTTCGTCACAAATTCCTGAGTCGCAAGTTTATTTGTGACGAAATTTGATTATTTGTGTCAAAAATTGTCATTTGTGACAAAATTTATGACGAAATTTTTTCGTCACAAATAAACTTTTTTCTTGTAGTGGATATGCAAGTTATCCATACATGTGGGATATGCAAGTTGCAAAGTCTTTGCTCCTTAGTTTTCGGGCTACTTGGTGACAACCCTTTCATTGTTGGCTGTTAAAACAAATTGTCCTATCTCTGAACTGTCAGGCGGGTCTAGAGAGAAGTCCGTGGCGGGGGCCACCACCAATGAGCTAAGGCTACATCAACCGTAACAAGTGGATCCGACACCATGTCTCAACCCAAAACCTTAAGGCATTGGATTCATGGGTCCTTCCACTTATATACTCTTCACTTAGTCCATTACCAATCAATATGGGACTCATCACAGTTGAATATCTCAATATGAACATGGCTATAATTAAGAGTTGAGGTACAAATAATACTAATAACTAAATTTAAAGATAATAGTTGGATGAAATAAAGTGATAAAAAATATTCATACATTCAAAAAGTTAAAAAAAAATATGCTCAATATATCACTCTATTAAAAGTTACAATGAAATTCCAGCTTCTTATTGTACATAATTGAGTTATCTATATACTACACACACAAACATGACACAATAGTTTCCACACATACATGGTACATTTCAAATTGAAATTCTTTCCTCAAATTTCTCTTTTTGTAATCTTAACCTTCAAACCATGCTTCATAAGAAGTACAATGGAAAGGCTCGGGGTAGGAACATAACCTTCCACCACATGGACACGATAATTGCTCAAAATAGCAGTTGCCACAATCTTCATTTGAATGAAGGACAAGTCTTTTCCCAAGCAAATCCTTGGTCCTGCATTAAAACTGATGAATTTGTAGGATGGTTCATAAACAATGCCTCCTCTCTTAGAGATCCATCTCTCTGGCTTGAATTCCAAACAATCTTTTCCCCATGTTTCTTCAAGTCTCCCCATTGTATACAAAGAAAATAATATCGTAGTTTTAGGATTAACAATGTGACCACTTGGAAGTATATCACCATTAATTGCTTGCTTGCTCTCAAAAGGAATAGGAGGGAAAAGCCTGAGAGCTTCACATATAGCACCGTGAAGATAAGCTAGTTTTTTCACCTCATCCACGCCTAAAACCCCTTGCTTAATATTGTCCCCAAAATTTTCTTTGATCTCTTCAAGAATCTTGGCTTCCACTAATGGGTGTGTAGAAACAAGCCAGAAGAACCAAGTGAGTGCTGAAGCTATAGTATCTCTCCCTGCTACAAAAAGATTGAATGCTGCGTCCCTTAGAAACTTGTCATCATGTAATTGCCCTTTGTCTTCTCTCATCAAAGCTGTAAGCAAGTCCACGTGAGACTCAGCCGTTTCATTTTTGTTGTTCTTTCTTAACTCTTGTTGCTTTGACGCTATACATGCATAAAGGAATTCATCAAATGTTTTACATGCTTCTGTGAGCTTCTTCTCTAGACCTATTTGAAGCCATTTCTGCAACTTCCAAACACTTTTTGGCACTGCGTGTCTGTAGAATATACACTCCTCTGCTTCTGTAAAAGCCTTCTCACATTCAACTTCTGGGAAATCAATGGAAAGACAATTAGGATCATGTCCAAGAACTATGGAGCATATGTTATCAAATGTGAAACGGTTGAACACATCTTGGAGATCCACCACAATCCCTTGTCTTTGAACATGATCCAATATTGGAAGCAAGCTTCTCTCAACCTTATTCTGAATGGTTTTCACAAGAAACACCTCAAAGCTTCTCTGTTTAAACAAAGAATGGAACAAAGACCTGTTGTATATCCATGTCTCTGAATCAGCAGTGAATATCCCATGTCCGAAAGGTTGAAAAATCTCACGAAACTCTGACCCTTTAACGTAGTTGTCAAAGTTCTTGCTGAGAATGTGGTGCACGTTGATGGGGTCACAAGTGACCATATAGTTCATGTTGGTGAACCAAGGTCCTGTGAACTCACCAGTGCAACCATTTGGTTTCAAAACATCGGATGCAAAATCATGAATTCGAGACAAGTTACATAGGACTCGTGGTAACATACCAAGGAAAGGCCAGTCTATGAAGAAGGGGTATTTGCAACATTGTCTTCGATGGAAGAAGTATAGGAAACAAAGAAATGCTGCAATTATTTGTGCATAGGCAAACGTATTGGCCATTGGATATATTTGAGATGGCTTTAGATGTGGTTGTTCTATGATTTTCTTTTGTGGGTGTATGCCTCTTTATAAAGAGCCATAGCCCAAAAGTTAGCCCCAAAAGGTGATGTTTACTAACCACTGGATTTAGTCCACCAACTATTTTAAGTAGGAAATGACATACGTCAACATGAATGATGTGGCTCTCTTCCAACCTCTTGTAATTAAAAACTTACGTGCATTGCTCTCTTATGTTTTTTCTTTTTTAAATGAAAATTTGTTCTTGAATGCAATATCAAATCATCATTATATGCTACTTTTTTTTGGTAGTTTAAGGGCAATAGCCCCAAAAGGCCAAAACCCAACTCATGAACAAGTCTAACGACACCTAGTGTGACGTTGTCTTTCTACTTCAGTAAAGTCTGCTAAGTAGTACATACTAAGACCTTACTTTAGTAGACCTTTGTCATAAGTCTACCATGTATCAGCTTCCACATGAAAATTTTTATTCGTTGCAGTCCTTTCCATTGCCGTAGCTTATTATTCCATGTGCTCACATTATATCCCTGTGTTATATCATTGTATCCTTTGCTCCCATGAGCTCAGCGTATGCACTTTTCATGAATGATTGTCCTTCCTTTATACCTTGCCATCCATATATTTATCAGGCCCATCATCCATCCTCCTCACGAGGGGGGAGGTAGCTTTTTATTACCTGTACCACATTTTGGGGCAGCCACTCTTATAGATATGTTGTTTCCCAGTTCCCATCTACATTTACCATCTCTTTTAATTTCCCCCACGTAACACCCGTTAACTGGTTTATTATCATCATCACGTATAATATTAAGTGCAGTTATAATCATAACAATTGATTTAAAATAAGATAAAACTTTTTTTTTTGAAAACATATTATTATCTGATTAAAACACTAGCTTTATGTATTTATAAACAATTTAAACTGTAATTATAAATCATATAAATTGCGAAAATAACTAATATCACTTAAACATATCATACAACCATGAAGTTTCCATAAACAATATGGTTTCACATGACAATGATGATAATTAATCACATAAGGTGATAATCTCCTACAAACATCGCCAAACAAAACGGATAGAGCTCCGTTTATTTTTCGGACATTTAGGGATAATTCCCACATGATATCTCAACCTGATAAACAGTTTAATAAATACTGACATCATCTCAGTCTATCCAATAGGCGTACTATTAGATATTAAGTATAAGGGTAGTTTAGTATTTTAATGATATTCTAGATCTCTCTTTTCTGTTATGCTCTTCTATATAAAAGCTCACTCATTGTACAAATGAATTCACCACAATCAATGAAATTAATATTTTTCTTTTTCTCTCTTTTACCTTCTAATATGGTATCAGAGCATTTTTATCCTCCATGAACGGAGATTCTGCTGCAATCACTATTTTTTTTTTCTTTGTTTCCTTTCTTCCGGATCTGATCTCCATTTGTGCATTTTTTTTTATCATCAGAGCTACTCTTTCTCCTTCCTTTTTCTATGTCCTAGATCTGTGATTTCTTCGTTGTTTTGGGTCATCTACTTCGGATTTTTATTTTTTGTCCAATGTATCTTGTTTGCCTGTGTTTTCCAGCATTCTCCAGTGATTTACGTCACAAATCTGTATTTTTTTTTTCCATTTCCTACTTCTTTTTCTCTATTATCGTTACTGTTACTATTATTGTTATGATCCTTCACCAGTGAGAAATCAACTCGCTTCTCCTGTTCTTCTTTGATTCTCAACTTGCGCCCCTTTGTTTCTGCACCTTCATAGAAGGCGTCATTCATTCACCGGCGTCGTTCGTGGCTGTTATATTTCTGGTTCTTGTCTTCGTGCGACCTGTCAACCACCGAACCGCGTCGCTCCTGTCTTCGTTGGACCTCCATGGATCTTCTTCGTGTCTCCTTCTCCGGTCATCATTTTTGGCCGCATTTTTTTACCGGTCACAGTCTCCTTCTCCGACCGTCTCTGCCATTCCAAATCGTTGACGTTTTCTGATCTGTGTTTTCTTCTTCTCCAGTTGCTTCTCGGTCGTGTTTATTTTCTAATATTTTTTCCTGATCTGTTCCAGATCTGTCTCTTTGTTTTTTTTTTCTTTTCTCATTTTGCAGGTTTGTGAAGATTCATGAACTATGGATGTTTTTGCAACACTGCTATTATTTTTGGTTTTTTATTTTTTTTTTATTTTTTTGATGTACTGTTTCTGGCTTGTATTTGGCCACTTAGTTTTTATTCCCACATTTGTTTGTGGTGTTACTGATGTTCATTTCAGAACATTTGATTTTGCCGATGTCCATCCCGGCACCATTTAGTATTTTGTGGCTGATGTCCATCCCAGCCCTCCCTTCTTTAGCTGATGTCCATACCAGCACCGTTATTTTGCTGAAGCTCATTCCAGCACTCTGAAGATTTTGATTTCTCATTCAGGATTTTTTATTTGGTTATTATGTTTTCTTGGTTTTTCTTGTTCAATATGGAAGTTCTCTTTGTTCACTCTCCATCTTGAGGGGGAGTATTAGATATTAAGTATAAGGGTAGTTTAGTATTTTAATGATATTCTACATCTCTCTTTTCTGTTATGCTCTTCTATATAAGAGCTTACTCATTGTACAAATGAATTCACCACAATCAATGAAATTAATATTTTTCTTTTTCTCTCTTTTACCTTCTAATACGTATAAGCCCTTCCATCATAATTGTATCAAAATACGAAAATATCCACATACTACATAAGTGAGAATTTAACTAATACAAAAACATGATCAAAGTCCTTTATATGCATCAACACCATGAAAGATATCCAATAACTATGATCTTATGCTAACCGATTGTAACGCCATGTCTGCAGCCAGTTAATTAACATTCATATGATAGTAAGCGCAACATGCTCAACTTAATTAATGCGGAATGATAAACCCTTGGTTTACCATGTTTTAGGCTAAATTACATAAGAATTATATGGTAGATTGCATGGAATTCAAGGTTTTACATTATAAAATCATAAGATTTGAGGATTGAGCTAACATGTGATGTTTTGTTCATTTTGAAGGTAAATCCACAGGGATTGGTGCTAAAAAGTGATTAAGGGATCATAACGTAAATTTGCAGATCAATCTGAACCAAAAGAACCCAAGATAGTGCAAGTCAATGGTCAATGGAGCACGCTCAAGCGCACAGATGGGCGCTCAAGCGCGTTAGGACAGCTGAAGCAGTCAAATTCTTCCATTCAGGGCGCTCGGGCATCCAACAAAGCGCTCAAGCGCCTAAGGAAAACAAAATTCCCCATCGAGGAACACGCTCGAGCGCCCAAATGGCCGCTCCAGCGCTAAAGGGCAGTCAATTACAAGGATTTCAAGCGTGGAAGCGCGCTCAAGTGCCCTGTAGCGCGCTTGAGCGCCCAATGCGAGCCCAGTCAGCCCAATCTGTAGGATATTAAATAAAAATAGAAACAAATAAGATTTGATTGGAAATTGATAGAGATTCATGGGGAGATTTGATGAAGAATTAAAAGATATGGCTTCAAAGGTTATAAATAGGGAGCTTAGGGTCAAGAGAATTCATTTATAGACACACCAAGAGAATTACACAGAGACCCGGAGAAGGAATCCTGCTGCGGAGCGTTAGAGCACTGAGGAGCCAAGACGACAACACACCAATGGAGTCTTGGGGAACTATTTCCTTTTCCATTGCTTTTGAATTTAGTATTCTAGGCTAAATTTTTATGTGGTTAGGGGTAGATGGAACCCAATTGAATCGTATGTTTTGAATTAAATTGTCTTTGAATTCTTTTCTTTTTGTATTTGAATAATTTTATTTGTCTTTAATGCTTTCTATGAGTTTGCTCCTTATAGATTGATTTAGGGAAATTGTATGACAATAGGGATGTTGGTGCATGAACCTGTTGCGACTTCGGCAAGTGCACCGGTCATAAAAGTAATAAAAGTGTACTGAGTACGAGATCGTTCCCACGAGGATCAGATTTTTAAGTACTAGTTCGCTAATAGCAGTTTAGTTGGACAATCAACAATAAGATGAAGAGAATTGTAATTGAAGAATTTAAAATTAAGAACAAACAATAACATGCAATTAAAAATTCAGAATTAAAAATAACAATTGAAAAAGATGATGATTGATTACGAATTAAAACAAGCGTAGTTAAGGTTTCGACTTCCCCCAATCTTCTCAATATGTTATGAATTAAACTACCAAGAATCCGTTCTTAAAATATTGCCAATCAATTCTTTCTAAGTTAATTAAGGCTCAATTCATTGTTACCTTAAATCTATGTGATCTTGAAAGAACCCTAGTTCCCCGGTTATTCCCCAAGAAAACATGCATTAAGATCAAGAATCCCAAGATTGCACAATTACCCTATGTCTATCCCTAGATCACAAGGATTGTGATAAATTTATCAAGTCAGGGTTCATGCACCAACATCCCTATTGTCATACAATTCCTCAAAATCATTCTATAAGGAGCATACTCATAGAAAGCCTTAAAGATAGATAAATTTATTCAATTATAAGAAGAAAAGAATTTGGAGACAATTTAATTCATAAACATAAAGATTCAATTGGGTTTCATCTACCCCTAACTACATAAAAGTCTAGCCTAGCATACTGAATTCAAAAGCAATAATAAAGAAAAGAGAACCCCAAGCCTCCATTGGTGTGATGTTGACTTGGTTCCTCAGTGCTCCAACGCTCCGCAACAGGATTCCTCCCTCAAGTCTCTGTGTAATTCTCTGGATTGGTTGTTCCAGTGTAAAAGTCTGTGAATGAGTGACCCTCAGCTCTCTATTTATAACCATTGAAGTCATATCTCCTAATCCTCCATCCAATCTTCTCATTAATCCCTATTAAATTTGCAATCAAATCTTTAATTGCTTCCTTTTCTTATTTAAGATCTTGTAGATTGGGTGACGGATTGAGCTTCGAATCTTTGTTATGATCCATCTTCAAATCTTCCCAGGGATCTCTATCAGTTGATAAATTAAGACTGATTTGTTTTCGCTTCATTCAAGATTTGTACTATTTCTTGAATGAAGCGGAAACAAATCAGTCTTGATTTATCAACTGATGGAGATCCCTGGGAAGATTTGAAGAGGGATCATAACAAAGATTCGAAGCTCAATCCGTCACCCAATCTGCAAGATCTTAAATAAGAAAATGAAGCAATTAAAGATTTGATTGCAAATTTGATAGGGATTCATGAGAAGATTGGATAGAAGATTAGGAGATATGGCTTCAATGGTTATAAATAAAGAGCTGAGGGTCACTCATTCACAGACTTTTACACTGGAACAACCAATCCAGAGAATTACACAGAGACTTGAGGGAGGAATCCTGTTGCGGAGCGTTGGAGCACTGAGGAACCAAGTCAACATCACACCAATGGAGGCTTAGGGTTCTCTTTTCTTTATTATTGCTTTTGAATTCAGTATGCTAGGTTAGACTTTTATGTAGTTAAGGGTAGATGGAACTCAATTGAATTTTTATGTTTGTGAATTAAATTGTCTCCAAATTCTTTTATTCCTATAATTGAATAAATTTATCTGTCTTTAATGCTTTCTATGAGTTTGGTCCTTATAGAATGATTTTGGGGAATTGTATGACAATAGGGATGTTGGTGCATGAACCCTGACTTGATAAATTTATCACAATCCTTATGATTTAGGGATAAACATAGGGTAATTGTGCAATCTTGAAATTCTTGATCTTAAGGCATGTTTTCTTGGGAAATAACCGGTGAACTAGGGTTCTTTCAAGATCACATAGATTTAGGGTAACAAGGAACTGAACCCTAATTAACTTAGAAAGAATTGATTGACAATATTTTAAGAACGAATTTTTGGCAGTTTAATTCATAGCATAAAGAGGAGATTGAGGGAAGTCGAAACCCTAACTACGCTTGTTTTTAATCGTTTAATCAACTCATCTTCTTGATTGCTTTTAATTCTGAATTTGCATGTTATAAATTGTTTTCTTTTTAATTTCAATTCTTTTCATCTCAAATTTGGTTGTCCAACTAAACCGCGATTAGTGAACTAGTGTTTGAAAACCCAATCCTCGTGGGAACGATCTCGTACTCCGGTACACTTTTATTACTTAATGACCGGTGCACTTGCCGAAGTCGCAACACGGAAGCTAACTGAATAAAATTTCTCTTTTTCCTTATGTATTGCAAACTTTTTCACTTTCATGGGCAAAATAAAATGGACAACATTTTGTCTGTATTTTGGACCACTGGGGATAATTCTCATCATGATAATTTCAACCTGATTGACAGTTTAATACAATCCAGGCATACCACAACATAGATAAAACATATTGCTCAGCCATCTATGGCCTAGGCTATCTCATGATCATACTGTCTCAAAATAATGTCCATGATGTTACTTATATAATTACATCCAATAAACAAAAGAGATAATATAATTACCTCAGTAAGCTAGGGACCCTTGAAGGGCTCCTCCACCCTTAAGCTCACTTCTGGTATAAACATGAGTATAAAAATCCATGCATGCATCAGAATATGTATGACAATGCAATGCGCAATAATGTAATCCTACTGGGCAGAGAATATAACAAGTATGCATTACGTAAGGAAACACCATCTTGCAACATACCGTATGAGGAAACATTGTCTCATATTATGCATGAGGAAACATTGTCTTATGTCTCACACAAGGAAACACCGTCTTGTGTGGCACACAAACATACATACATATACATGCGAGATATAACAAATTATTTTCAACATACCATATCAAACTACCATCCCCCTTCAGAGTCTGGTGGAATAAACGGGGGATTAACCCCAAGGACCGAAAGCTTACCTGGAATAGCTCTTTTTCTAGCCTCTTCCAAGTCAAAGGACCACAACACAAGTCAACAAAATGCTCAACAAATGACCAATACACCTATCCATGGTGAATTTATCACAATTAAACATATATCCATTTCATATAAGTTTCACAAAAAATCATTGTTTGATACTTACCTTAATCTCAAGTAGTCAAGAGCCTTGCTCAATGTCCACCCTCTTGCTCCACAAGTCCACTTGGTTTCACGCTATAACCACGGAACACATTTCCATTATTATCCATCATCAATGCATACATATGATACTGTTCATCTCTACAGTACTATTCACGTATACGTTACTATTCATCTATACGACACTATTCAAAAATACGGTAACTTTAATTTTTCTGAATACATTTTCACCGTTAAAATTCTCATTTAAACATTGTTCTCAACATGAGCTAAGCCTCAATCAAGCTCTAACATGCTCAATCAAGCCAAACTTTCAAAATTAAAACCTAGGTTCAATCTTCATAAAAACATAAAAAAGAAGGGAATTTCTTCCCACAATACACTCTAGAATAAAGAAGAGATGAGTTTCTAAGCTCCCATGGCTTCAAACTCCATCAAAACTTATCTTTTCCATGAAATTCGAAATCTTAGAGGAGGAAGAACTCTCTCTACAATGAATCCCACCCAAAAATACTGGTACTAATGGATTCCTCTCGAAATTTCTAACAAGTTTGGCTTTGGAATAGAGTGATTTGAAGGTCTCTAGCTCTCTCTATGAATTTTGGAAGATTTTCCATCAAAATTCCTTTTTTTCATTTTTTCCCTCTCTGTCGACGTTGATCTGTGGAAGACAAAGGGAAATAAGGCTTTTGAACACTTAAATGAGCTCACTAACCAAATGGGTATAAACTTCTCTATCCCGCTCACTTAACTCTCTTTCAAACTTGACACATTGGTTCACAATATTTTTATGGTAATATTTACCATTTTACTTTTCACTTTCGAATAACTTTGTCTACCCATATTTTTACCCCTTAACTGGCATTTTAACTTATTTTTCACCAAATGTGACTTTATCTCTTTTTCTTCTACTTTGCTTATAATTATTCTTCAATATTATGATTAAAATCATTAATTCAAAATTAAATCCACAACTACATGTGAGGGTTATTATAGCGATCCTCCATACATCACTAGTTTATACTCTCAAAATAAGACTACATAAACATATGATGCTACAGTCCTCCAAAATAACATGCTGAAAACATAAATAATCCAAATGCATAAACAACAACATCGGCATGCCAAAGAGCACAGTCTACATAGGCCTCCTGCCCATAGACGTTCTCGCACCATCAGTCTTATACCTGAAAGGAGGTCATCACAACACGACGTGAGATAAACATCCAAGTAAACTAGGGATCTTTGGAGGATTCCTCCACCTCAGAGTTCACTTAAGGTGTAAAAGCAATAACAGTAAATAATACAAATATATATATATATATATATATATATATATTCATCTAGTGTGTAAAATATCTCCACGAGACATCCCTCCGGCACTCTCGTCATCCACAGGATTCTCAGATAGTCCTATTGGCCAGGGAATCTACAAAGTATGAATTATGCATCGTTATGCAATATACAAACATAGGAAAACACCATCATATGCCACACCTAGAGCATACACATACATATATCAAATGCATTAAACTATTATCTATTGCAATTACACACACAACAATAACCACTACCCCATCAGGGCTTGGTGGAACAATAGTAGGATAAATCCCAAATTCTGAAGGCTTACCCGCTTAAAGCTTCCAACCAACATTTGTCTCACCACCACGTATTAACAATCAAACTTTCCTCAAAGACACAATGTAACGCCCCAATTTAATAATCGGTTTGTTAACTCACATATGGTCGTGAAAGCGCATTAACTAAATAAAAGTAGCAGAAGACTTAACAAAATTTCTCATTACGCAATGTAATTTCATGAAAAAACTTTTCCCTTTTAATTAATTTTTACTATTTATATGATTATCTGTACAGTCCTATACCTGTACAGAATTCCAATTTAGATTTTAAGTGATCATAATCAATGACCAATAACTATA
This sequence comes from Gastrolobium bilobum, assembly GCF_033153095.1. Classification (NCBI taxonomy): domain Eukaryota; kingdom Viridiplantae; phylum Streptophyta; class Magnoliopsida; order Fabales; family Fabaceae; genus Gastrolobium; species Gastrolobium bilobum. The sequence goes on along the minus strand of NW_026896748.1, from coordinate 110,233 downwards.
TGGATATGATAATTTATATCATTTTGTATGGAGTTTAACGGACAACGGACGTATATCAGACTATAATAGGGATTAAATCCACTGTTTTATCCTGTTTCTGAAATACATAAATGTCTAACCAAAATACATATCTTGAATATGGCTTCGTGCCGATACAATATCAAACTACTTAATCTTAACAACATACATACATATACATATATGTGATCCTATCATAAAAACATAATTGCACATAGGCTACATATGCATCTCAAAATGATTTCCAACTATATACATGCATTATCATATACTTCATGCAATACGAAACATGTCTATACAGTCATCCAAAATACTAAGTGTCTCTTGCTGCCGTATCCTCTAATCTTCGTGCACTGGTCCTTTACCCTGTGAGGGTTCCCCTGCTACTGATGTACCTGTAATTTAAATTACAGCCCCACAACGGGGTGAGAAATGAATCCTAATAAAATCTAGGTTTATGGAGCAGTCTCCATCCGTGAGTTCACTTTCTGCACGAAAAGTCAGATATAAAGCATATAATACAACATGTTATTTATCAATATAAATCCGCTGAATTAATACAAAAGTATTTGTACTCCCCTATTGATAATATTATCATATACAACTCAATCACGTACTTGATAACTTGATAATATTTATACAGAAGATTTATACTTCTGCTATCCATCTCGATATTTGTCTACTTGCATTATATCACATCACATTTTAACATCTTGATTACGTGAATTAATACACGTTATGAATGTACTTGTCTAAATGAATGCACATGGATGCACATATACTAAATATCTCCCTATCAATCATACATACATTTTAACCATCATCTATAGTGGACTATAGTGGAACAATAAAGACAGAGAAAATTTCTAAACCTAGAGCTTACATGTAAAAGCTCAAATCCAATGCTTACTTGAATTTCATGAATTTATTCCAGTGCTTCTAAAACTTGTTCTTCAACCTAATCTACCATCAAATTACAATTAATACCAATTCATGCCACCACGCAAGGCATAAACAATTTCTTAATGTTTTTAAGATTTTTTACTTATTACTCACCACTTTAACTACAAAACTTTAATATAACCAAAATCTACATACAAGATCCAAATAGAATTTCACACATTTTTTTGGGTTCAAATACTAACCAATCATCATTAAATATCCTATGGATCATTGTTTTACATAGCCAATGAATTAAACACTTAATGAAATGCACGCATAATTTCCAACATTGACATCCTATACCATTTTAATCACGAAAAATTCATTTTAAGTCAGATTATCCTAAATTTTTAATGTGTTATAAAAGACAAGTAAAAATTTAATTTGGCACAAACCACGCTCCATTTGGAGTCCTATCGCTCCAGATATGATTTTTTTAAAACAGCAGTTCAAATTGATCATAAAAGGTCCATATAGTTCTTTTGCAATTTCTACACTTCATTCTTTATGATAACCAACTCTAAATCATATTATACTTATATTTCCACATACCAACTTGATTAAACATATCTTTTACCTATTTTACCACATGATGACCGATTTGCCTATTTTAGGGTTCTTTAATTATCTTTCAATTAAACAACCTAATTTCATGACTTGGTTCAGCAACATATCGCCTAATGACTCTAATTTCTTCGTGACATTAAAACAAAACACTTGGTCTGCATATTTTTACACACAAAGGCTAAACCATATAGGGTTCTTTAAACTCATCCATTTTTAGATTTTAATTTCTTTTTAGAAGAAAACACCAATCAATCATAACACCTCATCAACCAACAAAACCCCAAAAATAATCTCATTAAAAACCTCCATTAAAATCATCAAATGTAGCCATAAATGCACAAATGAGACTAGAACTGAAAAAAAAAATGGGAGAAACAACCACTAGATAATGGGTTAAATACCTTACAACACTCTAGGAGGCTAATTCTTCAATTTCTCATCAACAAGGCATAAAAACACATCATTTACACATGGAGGCAGCTGCTGGTAGTTGGACATATGTAGGGAGAACTCATCATATACAACTCCTAAGGATAAATAAGTTGATAGGTTAGGTTCCTTAAGTCACTAGCTTGAAGTTTTGTGGAGAAATCAAGTGGTAAAAGTGAATATTTGTGGAAGTAATAAGCTTGGCAATCAAACCAAAGAGTCTCCTTCTATTTTCTGCATAAGAGCTGGTCGAAGAGCATATATGTAGGGGGATAACCGACTTGGACAATTGGAATAAGGTCAGGTTACTTGAACTTTCACTTTATTGACTTTCTTAATTTAAAATGAATATGATTGGCTACTAATTAAACCTTCTTTGACCCATTTATTTAAATTATTCTAATCACAATAAGAATTAACCAAGAATATTTTAGTATATAGTTTTTCCCAAACAATTTAATTATACAATCAAATAGAAGTTTAAGACTATTTTATTTAACTTTTTAACACTCATTGACTTATATTAATTCTAATTGGTTAATTTTTTATTGAACTTTGATCTATTTTTAATAATTAATCTAACCATCATTAGACTAATCTAAGACCACTTTAAACCTACTAAATTTCTTAAACAATTTTATTATGAGATCCAATTCAAGTTTAGTCCTCATTTTGCTTGTTTGCAAAATAGTCTCTAAACTTATGCATATTTGTACATTGACCCCTAAACTTTACAAAAATTTCCCTTTGAGTCCTAATTGACTTGCTTGGCATGAATTTCCTTGTATATCTTGTCATGATACTTTCACGATCAATGAACCATTACTTGACGTAATTTGTCACAATTTCCTTGAACACAACTTGATCTACTGAACTCGTGCTTGATTTTCTAATTTAACCTAACTTGATAGTGAGGGTTGTTATATTCACCCATCCTTTTTAAAGATTTTTCCCTCACAATCAAGGACAATAATTGTCAAATAACTCATCCATCACATGAGTTTCCGTATGAAATTCCCAGCATTCAAACCTTTTCAGATACATCCTTCAATGGATAATTCACTCAATGCTCTTATCAACTATGTAATTTAGTCAATCCAATCTTGTTTACCTTAATACACTCAAACTGCTCGCAATATCAATATAAACCATACCTTTTGAAAGATCCAGGGCTTTTTCTAATGATTGAGGATCAAGGGTATACATTTGACCCAAAGTTGAAGCACTTTGAATAACATGTAATGTAGTAACCTGTCTCACATTCAAGGGACAATCCTTGGCAAAATGACCTAATTTTCCACACCTGAAATATACGTTATGGGTTCTCCAATAGACACCCTAATGACCTTTTACACAAATAGCACATAAAGGATTTGTCTTAATAATAACACACTGTTGGTTTCCAGATCTCTTGAATACGTCTCCAGATTGTTTAACTCGCATGTTTTAATCCTTATTTTTTCCATGTAAGGACCTTGTTAGTAGTACCCTTAGCATCAAATTCTTTTTCATTTGAGGGCTTCTTGTGCGTAACACAGATATTTTTTACAGTTTTGCATTGATTAACTAAGGTAGCAAAATCCCTAGAGCCACTGCTGGCTATTAACTTAGCAATTTCCTCGTTTAAAACTCTCTGAAACTTAGCATCCAAGAATGCAAACGAAGGCATTACACCTTTATAATTAACAAATTTCACAAGTTCATTGAATTGGAAAGATATTCCTTAATCGACATTGAACCCTGAACAAGTCTCTTAAACTCACCCTGTTTGTTTTTCCTATCCATATGTGGAAAATATTTTTCCAAAAACAAGTCTTCAAACAACTACCATGTAATAATTATACCCCGTGCCTCCAAAGGTTGTGTGGTGTTAGTCCACCACTCATTTGCATCCCCCTCTAACATGTACACAAAATAAGAAGTTTCGACTCATCATGACAACGCATGACTCGAAAGATTTTCTCGTAATCTTGAAGCCAGTTTGCTGCTTCAATAGGATTACGAGTTCCACTGAATGACGGAGGCTTGTGCTTTCTGAAAGAAAAAAAGTCAGTCTTCTCTCATCTGCATCAATTTCATTAACCTACACTTGAACATTATCAACACGATGACTAGGACTAATAGCACTACCGACCTGGTGACTAGCCGTAGCATTTAGACGAACAACACCATCGCCTCCTGCACCTTCTGCGTACAGAACTTACGGCTGTGGCTGCGACGGTGGTGTATGTGGTGGAGGTAGCGGTTGATTGACATTCCTGTCCGCCCTCATTTTCTCCATCATTATCCTCATCATTTGAACATTAGCTAACATGTTGGCCTCTGTCATAGCTTGATTTGCCTGCCTATTCGCTTCTAACTCTGCTTGTCTAGTAACTGCCATTTCTTACTGCATTGCAGTCAAAGTTGAAACTATAGGATCAGACTGTGGTTTCTCTGTTGCCCCACGATTGTTCCTGGTTCTTGCCATGATACTTGTAATTGAATTATTTTCGGAAGTACGCTTCCTATTAGTCCTTTTTAGTCTTCCTAACTCCAGTTCATACTGTAAGTCACTAGGGTTAACAGTGCCTCGCAGACGCATTTACCAGAGAAATTAAGGCTGAGTGGGTCCAACGAACGGATACCACTAAACTAACAGTAAATAAAAATAATAAAATTAAAAATAAAATAAAATAAGCAAAACAAAAACAAGAGAAACAAAATAAAAATAAAATAAAAAAACAAAATAAATAAAATATGATCCAATCTATAATTTAATAGATATGGTTAATGTTGATAAAAATCAATCCTCGACAACGACGCAAAAAACTTGTTGCGACTTCAGCAAGTGCATATGTCATATAAGTAATAAAGTAGTAAATAATGGGGTTGTCATTTCCACGAGGATTGATGTACCAAACACTAACTTATTTATGCAATCAAAGTTGGATCGATCAATAAAGGGTTTTGAAAATAATGATTTAAATTGTAAAAACAGAATTGTAAAGATAAAAATTTTAATTTTCAAAATTAAAAACCAAGAACAATAAACAAGTATGCAAGAACGCAATAAATAATGGTTGAAATTAATCAAAGATAAGTGTAGCTAGGGATTCAATTTCTCCAATGTTTTCCTAACAATTTTACCCTTTTATGCAATCAATATTCATGCATACATTATTGACGATTCTTTCTTGATTAAATAAACCCTAATCCCTTGGTGATTTAATCCTTTACTTTATTCAAACCCTAATCCCTTAGAGGTTTTTCCTAGAGCAAGCATTAAGAGCAAGAATCATAAAGTCATAGAATTTGTAAGCCTAAGCCGAGATCATACAAACCCTAGCAATTAATCAATTGGAATCAAGAACACAATATTCCTATTATCATGCAAGATTCTAATGCTCATTCAAGAATGGGCAAATCATAAATGAGACAAAGAATTGGAAACAGATAAATTGCATAACATAAAACATAAATATTAATTACATGAAAGCATAAAATAGTGTTAGGAACCCATTGGTTCCATCTCACCCTAACTACATAAAAGAACCTAGCCTAGCATTGTCAAAGAAACAAATAAAAGATGGAAAGAAACTAGAATCCATAAAAGAAACTTAGAACCCGGTCTCCACGGTGAAGCTTTGGCTGCTTCTTCTTCCTTCTCCTCCAAAGAGCTGCTCCTTTGCGTCTCCCAAGGTCTCTGGCCGCATATAGAACGCCTCAAAATAACCCTAGACATGCCTTTTTAATGAAAATACTCATGGGCCGATCAAAAAATGACGTCTTCACTGGCCTTGCTTGCTGAAGCGAGCGAGCTACTTCTGACATCAAAAATATATTTTTATATTTTGGGCATAACTTGAGCTATACTCATCCTATTGATGTGATCTTGGTCTAGTTAATTGGAAAGATAAAAGAAAGATATACAACTTCTACGAAAAACAAGAGATCAAAATCCATCATATTCGATGTGAAAAATTGGCCAAAAGACAGCTTTAAGAATATTTTCACTAAATCATTGCTCCACATTTATTACTTCAATTTCTTCTAGCTTTCGCTTGAATCTAGTGCTCTGATCTAATAATTTAAACCTGAAACCAATATGTTTTTAGGTCAATATCATGTCCAAACATTAAAACTCAAAGAGTCTTTTGCATTTGACAAAATGTGATATGTTCTCAACCATTTACAATAATATTTATCATACTTTTGCATCTAAAAACATGGTGTCTTTGACACTTATCAAGGGTCTTTCCTGACCCTAGTGTGGTACAGGTGTCTAATCTCACTTAAACTTTTTGTATTAAAAAAATAAAATAAACCTTATATATGTGACCAAACTTTTGATGACCTTGCCTTGATATATAACCTTTGACCAATCCTTTTGTCTTATTAAACACAAATATATGAAGGCAACGATTGCTTTAGTTGAAGAGAAATATATGATTGAAAATTATCATTTCAGAAAGTTAATAAATTAAACATGCTCAATATCATTCTATTAAAAGTTACAATAAGTTCCGGCTTCCCTTGTAATTTTCACAGCCCAAATGCATTTAATTCTACATTATTAAAGTTCTCAACTACACACACACCATGACACAGTTAATGGCTTCCACACTTTCTTGATACATTTGAAACTAAAATTCTTCCATCAAATATGTCTTTTTGTAATCTTAACCTTCAAGCCATGCTTCATAAGAAGTACAATGGAAAGGCTCGGAGTAGCAACATGACCTTCCACCAGTTGGATACGGTAATTGCACAAAATAGCAGTTGCCATAATCTTCATTTGAATGAAGGACAAGTCTTTTCCCAAGCAAGTCCTTGGTCCTGCATTAAAACTGATGAATTTGTAAGATGGTGCATAAACAATGCCTCCTCTCTCAGATATCCATCTCTCTGGCTTGAATTCCAAGCAATCTTTTCCCCATATTTCTTCAAGTCTCCCCATTGCATAAGAAGAAAATAATATCACAGTTTTAGGATTAACACGGTGACAACTTGGAAGTATATCAGCATTAATTGCTTGCTTGCGCTCAAAAGGAATGGGAGGGAAAAGCCTCAGGGCTTCACATATAGCACCGTGAAGATAAGTTAGTTTTTTCACCTCCTCCACACCATAAACCCCATGCTTATTATTCTCTTCTTTGTCCCCAAAATTTTCTTTGATCTCTTCAAGAATCTTGGCTTCCACTAATGGGTGTGTAGCAACAAGCCAGAAGAACCAAGTGAGTGCTGAAGCTGTGGCATCTCTCCCTGCTAAAAAAAGACTGATTGCTGCTTCTCTTAGAAACTTGTCATCATGTAATTGTCCTTTCTCTTCTCTCATCATAGCTGTTAGCAAGTCAACGTGAGACTCAGCCATTTCATTTTTGTTGTACTTGCTTAACTCTTCTTGCTTTGACGCTATACATGCATAAAGGAATTCATCAAATATTGTACATGCTTCTGTGAACTTCTTCTCTGGACCAATTTGAAGCCATTTCTGCAACTTCCAAACACTTTTTGGCACTGTGTGTCTGTAGAATATACACTCCTCTGCTTCTGTAAAAGCCTTCTCGCATTCAACTTCTGGGAAATCAATGGAAAGACAATTAGGATCATGTCCAAGAACTATGGAGCATATGTTATCAAATGTGAAACGGTTGAACACATCTTGGAGATCCACCACAATCCCTTGTCTTTGAACATGATCCAATATTGGAAGCAAGCTTCTCTCAACCTTATTCTGAATGGTTTTCACAAGAAACACCTCAAAGCTTCTCTGTTTAAACAAAGATTGGAACAAAGACCTGTTGTATATCCATGTCTCTGAATCAGCAGTGAATATCCCATTTAGAGGTTGAAAAATCTCACGAAACTCTGACCCTTTAACATAGTTGTCAAAGTTCTTGCTGAGAATGTGGTGCACGTTGATGGGGTCACAAGTGATCATATAGTTCATGTTGGTGAACCAAGGTCCTGTGAACTCACCAGTGCAACCAATCCGTTTCAACACATCGGTTATAAAATCATGGATTCGGGACAAGTTACATAGGAGTTGTGGTAACATACCAAGGAAAGGCCAGTCTATGAGTAAGGGGTATTTGCAACATTGTCTTCGATGGAAGAAGTATAGGAAACAAAGGAATGCTGCAATTATTTGTGTATAGGCAAACATATTGGCCATTGGATATCAACTGAAGCGTTTATGAGTGGATATATTTGAGATGGCTTTAGATGTGGTTGTTCTATGATTTTCGTTTGTGGGTATTCCTCTTTATAAAGAGGCAGTATTTTAATTTTTTTTCTTTTTGTTTTAAATTAAAAAGTTACATGCATTGCTCTCTATTTTTTTTTTTAAATTAAAAACTATTCTTGGATTCATAAATCAAATTATCAACATGTTAGTTTAAATGAAAATGATTTTAATTACTTATTGTAATGCATATATATGCAAAAATAACTGTTTGGAAGAGTTTTCACCTTATTCACATAAGAAATTAATCTCTTAATTATTGTATGAGGATATTATGAGAGAAAAAATTATAGAAATGAAACAAATCCCCCTATTTCGCTATTAAATTTTTTAAGCACTTTTTTAGTTAATGAAATACTTCTTTTACGAAAAGCTGATGGCGGAATATATGATTTTTATTTTTATCAAATAGATTTAATATACTATGTATTTCAGTCTTTTAAAAACACATTGTATAATCAAATTATGGTAGCACAGTTGACGTCAGAAAACTGAACAAGTGAAGTGAGAGTATGTGTTCGATCCTCTCTAATACCGTCTTTGGGAGTGTTTTAAAATCTTAATCCTGGTACCTACCTCGAATCGGACTAATCGTGAAGCGATAAACCGATTGAAATATTTAAAAAAAAAAAAACATTGTATATAACTTTAAATATTAATATTATTGAATCTTTTTGACTTAATGTAATACAGAACTTAACGGAAAAAAAAATTTAATATCACTTTAAATTTTGAAAAGGTTATTTTGACATTGCAAATGTTTAAAAGATTAAATTGATATAAAATGTGTCTTTACAAATTACATGAGCTAAATAATATTTTAATTTACCAAATACAATAAACTTTTATTAACCAGAACAAAAGTTAGGCGACTATGTAAAGAATCTTGAGATACACCACCCCAAAAGCTAGCTCAAAGGGTGAGAGTGCCCAAGACCTTATAAACTCCACATTAGTTGCACATACAACTAATGTGGGACTATATATCTCAACACGCCCCCTCACACGATAGCCCATTGGGTTTGAAGAGTGGATAATGCAACAGGCCCAACCTACCTGTGCTAAGAAACGCCACAAGAGAAAGTGAGGGGCGGCGAGGCTATGATACCATGTAAAGAACCTTGAGATACACCACCCCAAAAGTTAGCTCAAAGGGTGAGAGTGCCCAAGACCTTATAAACTCCACATTAGTTGCACATACAACCAATGTGGGACTATATATCTCAACACACTATTAGAGTAGCACTAACAACAGTATTAATTAAAAAGAGCAGGAAGAATACATGCAAGCTTGCTTGCTATAAACTAAACTTACTAAAAAACATAGATAATGTGCATATTTATTCTAATCCAAATATACCCAAACACGACTTCGACCATATGAATTGAGACCTCCAGTTGGTAAAAATTTATAATACCACCCTCGTATTTATGATAAGCTAATAATATTGTGCTACGTCAGTAATTTTATTTTATTTTTGAAGAAAAAGAATAAAAAGTTATTTTTATACTTTACACTAAGTTACGAAGCACCGACACTCAAAAATCTTGACGTGTCGTGTCCGACACTCATCGACACCCTGACACTTCAATACTCGTTGTAAAGACTCAAAAAAGATTCAAATGTTACGTTGTGTTGCATTTTGAGTTCCAATTATTAGATTCGTTAGATTATGATTACGATGTTATTGAGTTTAATATAAACATTTGCAATATATTATGTTTCTTTGTAAAATTGATGGGTATTATAAGTTTAGGTTTATTTTTTTTGTTAAATTATTGAATACTAAATATAATATACACTACATAAATTAAAAATATTATATAATATCCGTGTCCTAACGTGTCCAAATTTAATATTTTTTAAAATTAACGTGTTAAAATATCATGTCGTGTCGTGTCGTATCCCGTGTCCCATGTTTCGTGTCGGTGTCGGATAGACACTAAGTCTTATTACTCAGATATAATATAGAATATGCTATCGCACCAAATTCTCAATACCACCACTGTATCCAAAATACTCTCCTCCAGTTGCCAAGTTAGGTAAGGCATTAATTCTAATCCAAAGAATCACAGTCCAAAAAAGTGTATAGAGTACGGTTTCCCATTATGTTATTATGAGCGCCCCATCACTGTTAGCTGGTATATAAAAGATAGGAAGTAATGGGCTTCTCTTCTTGGGATGCTGAATTTTAGGGGCACAACAATTATTTAACCTCTGCTCATTAAATTATCAGGTTGATGGATTGTGAGATTTCATAAACAAGAGCCCAAATTTTCATATCACAGCCATAACTGGTTTTGGGCTTCAGTGAAATACATAAAAAATACCAAGAGTCAAAACATTCTTCATTTCTTCCCAGCAACTCAATCTTCAGCTTAAAAACAGCAACAACATCATCTTTTACGACCATACCAGGCCTCACATTAACTTGTTTTCTTCCTAGACAAATTCAATCATCTTTCAAAATTTAACATAATGTACTTAAGTCATTACAGTATATACTACGGTAAACTTAAATCAATACAATAAAGTGGCATTTGATTTCAGTTCTTAGTTCTAATGCATCTGTGGACAGGCTTAAATGTTTAATTTTGTAAGTAGTTGGATCAGGGTGATGGAGAGGCATGAATAGACCACTCATAACCCTCAACCTTACATATGTAGTCACTAGATTTTGCATCTTTCATAATTTCAAATCTTTGAATAATGTAATCCTTAATCATCTCTCCAAAATTTAGTAACATACACTGATAGATGTCAATGATATAATTTTTTCTTCCCATTAAATTGACATGGAAATAGACACTTCATCATTCCCTTCATTCTCTCTTTTATACACATATCTCCTGGTGGTCCATACAGGCGCATTATAATGGGACAGACGTCTAAAGCCCATTAAGGATCCATCTCACTATACCTCTTAGGTGAGCTAATTAAGCTCACCTTAGGGTATTTCCTTCTCCTCTGCACAACTCATCATTGTACATGTACGATGGTGAGGTAGCATCTCACTGCAAATGTGAGGATTTGGCTAACGGTTTCTAACTCATTTTCTGTTTCTCTCATCATTAGGGAATATTCTTTCACCTATATAAACCATTCTTCTCCCATTGAGAAGGCACACGATTTTTTACACTTTTATGAGTTGTCATTTTGCCAACTTTTAGAGCCACAGCAACCCAAACACACTCCTTCGTTCACAATCTACTTTGTGATTATACTTACAATGACTCTCCTATAGCTTTGGTCTATATCATAGCCTCTTTGATCATTTATACATCGAGATACTACACTCCCTGAGAGATAGAGACCTAGCTCTCATTCCATTACAACTTATATCCCTATCTTATCAAAATATTCATCTATAACTTGGTCAATTTCCTCATACTTAGGGTTAATTCATCAAAGTGATATACTTCCATTATTTTAAAATTTTCATCATTTTTGACCACACACATGTTTTGCGGCATCACCATTTATTGACACATCACATTTGTGAGGGCAAAATGACCGTACTAGTAACAATTGGCAAAAGTTTCTCCAACTCAAAGCTGTTTTGAAATGTATTTCTTGACTACAGCAGTCAAACGGGTTGGTCAATTTGATGAGACCGGTGCCGTCACAATACATGGCGCGACCAACAACCATGTCATCACCTCATACAGTCCCGTCAGGTTGGATGACTGTTGCGAAATCGGCAAGTATACCGTTCGTTTCAAGTAATAAAAGAGATAAGTAAAGATCGTTCCTTCGAGGATTAATGCACCAAGTACTGATTTAACTATTCCCCTTAAGTTGGAAAAGAAAATTTGTTTGATTTGTGAAAGTGATTGATTGTTGGAATTTTAAAAACAGAATTTTAAAAATAATTAATATTAAAACGCATGCAAGAGTATCAAGAATGACAAGAAATTATGATATTGATTGAAAATTGTAAAAAGATTGTAGCCAGGATGCACTTCACCTCCGATCCTCTTATATTCCTATATTGTATCTTATAATTAACTAATTGGTTTGCTCAGACAATTCATTATTTCCCTATAAATTAGTTGAACCCTAATGTCTTAGTGATTTCAACCATTTAACCCAATTAGAATCCTAGTGTCCTAGTAATCCTTCTTGAATTAAGCATTAAGCAAATGAATTAAAAGTCTGCAATCTATGTAAGCCTATGTCTAGGTCATGCACAAATTGTTATTCTACCCTTGTCCAGACTAAAACCCCAATATGTCTATTGTGAGTCCTAACCCTCAAAGCCCTATAATTTAGAGTGATCAGTTCTAAACAAGATATGGAAAGATTAACACAGGTAGAATAAAACAAACTAACTAATTAAATTATAAAAGCAATATAGAAAATATAAAGGATTCACATCGGGTCCATGATCTCAACTACAAAAAGAAATTAGCCAGACATAGCTGACTTAAACAAATTAAAGAAATAAAAAGTATTCATGAAAACAATAAAGAAGAAGAAGAAGAAGAAGATGAAGGATCAATGATCTTCGTTCTTCAACTCCGTCGGAATCCTGATCTCCAGCGTGAGCTTCCAAGAATTCTCTCTAGCCCAAAGATGTCTGTCTCTGGGAGTCTAAGTCTCTATTTATAGACTTTGTGTCTTGCTCAAATATCTTGATTAAATCTTCATTATGTATCTTGGTCTAATCTTCCATTGATTCAGTCTGAGATAGAATAAAGATTTTCTCGTACCTCCCGCGCTACTAGCGCCAGTTTGGCGCTAATAGCGTGGGAGTTCTTTTCAGCATACTGGAGGTTCACACTACTAGCGTGGTTACCGCGCTGCTAGCGTGGGAGTTTTGAATGACTAGCGCTACTAGCGCCAGTTCCACGCTAGTAGCGTGTGAGTCTCTAGATGAAAAAGTTCCTATGGCGCTACTAGCGCCACACCCGCGCTAATAGCGCGGGGCTTCAAACTTGGGCTTCCAATTTGGGCTTCTGTTTTTCTACAAAAACATAATAAAATCAGTGACAAGATATCTGATTGGGATTTATCAATTTAATAACAATTATAGCCCTTTTATCCAAGATTGATCAAGATTCTTTCTCTTTTTGGCTTAAAATCACATATATGCTGGAGGCATCACGTTCAGTGTCAAAGCCGTACGTTGTACGTGGATCCCGTCGAGAATTATGACGCGTTCAACGTGTTATGGATCACGCCAAATTTTGTGACGCATTGTTTCTTTCCAAACCCGTCAGCAAGAATGACGGATTCTTTGCACCCCGTCTCAGGTTATGTTTAATATTTAATACTTATTTCATTACTGTTTAATATTATTTTTTACTATTTTCATTACTGTTTAATAGTCACTAGCCAGTTATACTTAATATTTAATTAAATCAATAAGTATAATTACTGTTTAGTAATTTCACTAACAGTTAATCTATTTAACTAAGTAGGTTTTTTTCTTAAGGTTTCATAACTTATAATTACTAAATTAATTAAAACAAAAATGATAAAACAATTAGAATTAGTGGATACCCTAAACCCAAAAAACCCTAAATAAAAAATGAATGGATATAATGTAACACCCCGTATATATCTGGTAATGTTATCATACTATCGTATTAAGCTGTGCTTAATTAAAAATGCGGAATATCTTTTTCTTTTCAATCATGAAGTCATTATCATTACCAACTTGCTTATTAACCAATTAATAAAACATCGGCTGTATGCAATTGCAATAAAATAGCAAACTGAAATACCTCATTAATTAAAACAACATAAGTATGTCTCTAGTCACGGAACTACAACACGTAGACCGGACCAACTATCAGTTTATACAACTCAACTCAAAAGTACTAACAACATAGTGGCATGGACAACTCTCATGCTCACCCAAATAAGGCAACAAAGCCCATCAGAAGTCTCAACATCAACATCATAATAATAATGCAGAAAACATAAATAGCATCCAGCCCAGTCATGCTAGCAAATAAGCAGTAATATCATAATCAGCTAAGCTCTGGCCTCTTGCCGCCAGAGGCATCAGTCACCATACTACCTGAACCTGAAATAAGCATTCCCCAAACGTGGGGTGAGATCTCTAAACAAGAAATCTCAGTAAGGCAAGGGGTCCTCAAGGATCTTCCACCCAAGCTCACTTACATGTGCAGTATAAGTTTAAAAGCAGTTTATCATCATCAGTTCTAAATCAGTGCAATGCAGCAGATAATCATGTCATGTGTGTCAATACTAATCTACTGGCTAGAGAAATGCATGATGTACGTCTACAACCCCACAATAAGTACAAGACGCCGCTTGTATCCACCCCGCATCACCGTATTGTATGACGCCACATACCCAGGCTTACCGTCAAGATGGAACAACACATGCATATTAAAAGCCATTAACACATAAAGCTCAACAGCAATTCATATATCTCAAAGCATGTAACACAGCATGCATATAACCATATCCCCATGAGACATGGTGGAACCACAACATGGCTAAACCGAGGACACGAAAGCTTACCTTGCAAGCTAATACCCAAAGCCAAGAGTTCACAGCTCAAGGTCCAAACACAACAGATTCACAATCTGTTATGGACCAACACTATATCAATAACATGCACCACAAGCATACAATATTAAGACAACGCCTTCCCATTACGTTTTACGTCTTAAGGCTTCTCACCAAGCCATAAGTCATTAATCATTTGATTCTGACTTACATTAATTAATTACAGAAGTTCAACTTCCTCAAACTAGGGTACACAAACCCAAAGATCAGTTCTGGATTAACAGTACGCTATTGTTCCTTGCAAACCCAGAATATCCGGATATTCCTCGGGGACATATCCGGATATGCAATATCCGAATATCTCACAGGCAATATCCGGATATCACTCTGGCAATATCCGGATATCCAGATTCCCATATCCGGATATCAATATCCAGATATCTATATCCGGATATTCCACGGCAAATATCTGGATATTTCACGACAGAATGCAGTTTCTGCATTTCGCGAAGATACCCTTCCAAGGTTCCATTTTTAACACTTCTAGAGGCTTAAACATGCATCTTAAGGTTCATTTATGTTCATATGACAATTGGTTACTTGTTTAACTCATTAAACATACCAAGACACCTCTTTTACTCATCAAAACACATGATCAAGGTTGGTACAACTTACCAAAGTTCAAAACAGAGCAACAATGGCTCTTGGAGCTCAACCCCACTGCCTCTACAGGTCTGACCTTCAAGGCACACGAAAATGACAACACAAACAAGGTTATTTGTGCTAAAAGGTTGCTTCTTGAAGCTCAAGAAGCCAAGAACAAGGTCACACAAGCCCAAACTCCACAAGACAGCCCCAAGGTCATCAATTTCACCTTACCACAAGGCCACAAACTCAGAATGAAGCTCACAACACACTCACTCAAGTATTTCCCACTCACCCAAGGTGTTTTGGTGAAGAAACTTGAGGAAAAGGTGACAACTTAGTTGAGTTTCAAAGGAAACAAGGCAAGGCATGAAGGAGGCTGGTCAGCAGCTCCAAGGCACCAACTTTCACGTTCAAATGGCTGAGTATCAGCCTAGGTTAGTGTGCAAAAGTTGTATTTAAAGCCCACTTAAAGGAAAACACACAGTATTAGCTTTAATTTCTACGCTTAACATTTTAATCCCAAACTTTGGATTCTTAACCTACTCAATTTTACATGAATTATCATATTTTTCTTATAATTTTCGGAGCACATTTCCGGTACGCGCTTTTCATAGCCAGTACCGGTTTCTGGCACCAGTTCTCATTATTTTGACTTGAAACACATTTTACAAGTCCTAAATATTATTCTAGTAATTATCATGCACTTATTATAATTTTTCGGCATACTTTTTCGGTACGCATTTAAACCGACTAGCAAAACGGTATCTGCACTTTTCTTCCGAAAAGCGACTTTCAGCATTCTTACTCACTTACTATAATTATTAAAGCCTCATAATAATTATTAGGGTCAATTATGGAATCATTTCTTATTTTCTCATAATTTATTAATTAAATTCCTTAATTAACGGTGCGGGTTCTTACATATAAGGCTTCAATAATTCTAAAGGCTAATTGAAGTTATAAAATAATTAAAACAGTAATTAAAAAATTATATTACTAAATATTAGAACAGTAATTAAATTTATAAAATAATTAAAACGGACATTTATAAAATATTAGAGTTTCAATTATTGAAACAGTAATTACAAATTCATTATTTTACTAAATAAATTTTATTATTACGGTTAAAATAACATAAACACTAATATAATTAAAATAATCAAAATACTATTTATTACTATTTAAAAGAAGAAGAAAAAAATTTCAATAAATTTTTATACTTATTTATGAAATAGTAATAAATATTATTTTGATTATTTTAATTATTTTAGTGTTTATGTTATTTAAACCGTAATAATAAAATTTATTTAGTAAAATTATAAATTTTTAATTAGTGTTTTAATTATTGAAACTCTAATATTTTATAAATGTCTGTTTTAATTATTTTATAAATTCAATTAATTTATAAATTTAATTACTGTTCTAATATTTAGTAATATAATTTTTTTAATTACTGTTTTAAGTATTTTATAACTTCAATTAGCCTTTAGAATTATTGAAGCCTTAGATCCATTCATTTTTTTTTAGGGTTTTTCGGGTTTAGGGTATCCACTAATTTTAATTGTTTTATCATTTTTGTTTTAATTAATTTAGTAATTACAAGTTATGAAACCTTAAGAAAAAAACCTACTTAGTTAAATAGATTAATTGTTAGTGAAATTATTAAACAGTAATTATACTTATTGATTAGCTAGTGACTATTAAACAGTAACGAAAATAGTAAAAAAATAATATTAAACAGTAATGAAATAAGTATTAAATATTAAGCCTAACCTGAGACGGGGTGCAAAGGATCTGTCATTCTTGCTGACGGGTTTGGAAAGAAACAACGCGACACAGAATTTGGCGTGATCCATAACACATTGGACGCGTCACAATTCTTGACGGGATCCACGTGTCACGTACGGTTTTGACACTGAACTCGTCAAACCTGATTGTATTAGGTGATGACATGGTTGTTGGTCGCACCATGCACTATGACGGCACCGGTCTCGTCAAGTTGACCAACGCGTCTGACTGCAATAGTCAGGAAATACATTTTAAAACAGCTCTGAGTTGGGGAAACTTTTGCCAATTGTTACTAGTACAGTCGTTTTGCCCATTTGTGAGCCCACGAGACCGAAAATAACTAAATTATATCACTTTAATAATAAATTTCAAATTATTTTATTTTAATAACTTTTTTTAAACTATTATTGTGTAACCTTTGACAAATCCTCTTGTCTTATTAAATAGAAATATATGAAAGCAACGATTTGTTCAGATCTTAATTCTATCAAAATTACAAAGATTTCTTATCAACATTTTTATGTGTTGTCAGTTGTTGATAGTCACTATTTGCTTTCACTTGTAAATGTTCAAATATTTATTTACAATACCATAAACAAATATATACACCTACATGCTTGTACAAAGGAATTTAAGATTTTTCACAAAACCAAAATCATAACATAATACGATTAAATAGCATGTAGAGGTGTTCGCGATCTGAATTAGATCGGTTTTGTAAGTAAAAATCATTCAATCCAATCCCTTCGATTTTTTGATTGGATCGGATTGGATCCGTTTTTTGAAAAGCCTAAGATTTGTATGATGATTATTGTGCAAATAACATATTTTTTGTATGTATCGGCTTTGTAAAGTTTGTATGATGATTATTGTGCAATCTAGAAGCATTGTACAACAAAAAGTTAAATTACCATCTTTTACTTCCATCAAAAAATTTATAATATGGTTGCTTGAGATACGAAGTAACTCAAACTTTTATCTTATAGAGGAACTGTTGTACCACAATAACCTATGTAATAAAAATATATTATGTATCTTACAAAAAAAAGCATAACATAGATCAAGCACAACCCCACATTCTCCAACATGATGGGTTAATTAGTCTTGGATTTAGAATTTTGCTATATGGTTTTTGGGCTATGATTGGGGAAATGCCCAAGTAAGTAGATGATAAGGTTGGGGAATCATTGGATTGGTTTGGATTTGATCGATTTTCACCAACCCATCAAAAAACCGATCCAATCCAATTAAATTTTATGGATTTTTTTTCGATTTTTTATTTTTCAATTTTTGATTTTTCGGTTCGGTCACTGCGGTTTAGATTGGTTGATGAACACTCCTAATAGCAAGTGATTCTTTGACTAATAAAAATTACTAAAAAAGTAATATATTTTTTGTCAAAAATTTTGACAAAATATTTTTTCGTTGAAACATTCTATAGCTAATAATGACTTAATCGTATTCCATCTTTAATTTCGTCGAAAATTTCAATGGAATCCTTTTTCGTTGAAACATTCTGTCGTTGATAATGACTGAATCATATTTAGTCTCTAATTCCACCAAAAAAATTTGACGAAATCATTTTCCATCGAAATATTTCGTTGCTGATAATCACCGAATCATATTGTGTCTCTAATTCCATCGAAATTTTTGACGGAATATGTTTTGGATAAAAATTTCGTCACTAATTTTGATGAAAAAAATTTCGTCAATAAATTTTGTCAATAAATTTCGTCGATAATTTAGTTTTTTCTAGTAGTGTATTTACTTTGAAGTTGCAATCACTTTCAAACATTTCACGACCACAAATAATATAAACATTTCTAAATTTTTTGATAAGCTCCTTAATACTAATTTTTTTTAATATTAACTAACAATAAAAACACATTTAAGCTATGTTTAGATTAATTAAAAAAGATAAAATAGAGGTAAGGATGTTCATCAACTGATCCAAACCAATTCAAACCACGGTGACCAAACTGAAAATTGATAACTGAATTAACCGAAAATCAAAAAATCAAAAGTAGAAAAAAAAATCGCATATTTTAATTGGATTGGATCAGTTTGATTGGTGAAAACTGATCCAATCCAAACTGATCTGATGTGTTATGTATTTATTATTTTCAAAAGATTGTGACTTGTAATCTTAAATGTTATTGATAGCAAACTATCTTGTTTTAGTTTTTTATTGTCTATTAATCTATTTTAACTCTTTATGAGTTTAAAAATTTATTTTAGTTTGAAGACTTGAATTTTTCAATGGTTTGTAACTTTGAATGACTTGATTTTGATATAACTAGGGAATTGTATGACTGAAATTTTAGACTTTTCGAAAAACTAAAAACTGATCAAATCCAAACCAAATAAAATTGGATTGGATTGGATCAAATTTTTTAAAAAAAATTAAAACCGAATAAATGATTAAATGATCATACCGAAGGAAATTGATCAAATGATTTTTACTGTAAAACTGATTCAATCTGGACAACGAACACCCCTAAATAGAGGAGAATAAAATGTAATGAAAATATCAATTATCATTGTTTGGATTCTTTAAAATAGATTGGAATGAAATGAAATATAATGATATCTATTCTATCAAATTCCTTTATTGTTTTCCCCTCTTCCAAACTAGAGAGGTACAAATGGGATCAACTTATTATTTACTAATCTCTTTATTATTTTTCATTTCCCAAACAATGAAGTGTAAACTTTCTTTGTTCATCCTAAAATATCCAAACAATCCAATTTAATTTAGGGTTGACAAAAACGAGCCAACTTGTCGGGTTGGCTCGTAACCCGTAAAAAATGAGCCGGGTTGGGTTGGCAAAAACGGGCTGCCAACCCGATCCGAGTCAGCTTTTGAAAAAATGAGCCAACCCGCGGGTCAAACGAGCCAGCTCGCGGGTTGATATATTTCTTTTTTTATAAAAAAATACAAAATATAATATACAAAAAATGGACAAAACTCACACATGATGTCATCATTTTTCTTCCTTCTCTAAACCTAAGTCTCTAATCTTCTCACATCCCTGCCATTTTTATACTCTTAGGTTGTGCTGGCTCTGTTTGGTTCAAATATCTTACCCACTTGGTAGCAAGTGATTCTAATTGTTTCTTGATGTTGATGCAAATTTGTTGTAAATAAAATTCGAAACTAAAATATTTTGCTTTTATTTCTCATTTTGTAACCCTTTATTTAAGCTGATGGTAGCCACATAGTTGTGCATTAATACTACAGTGTCATTTAAATAGGTTGAAAACGAGCCAATCTGCGATAAATTTTTTAACCAACCCGCGAGCCAATTTTCGAACCAACTCGCGAGCTATTTTTTCAAGTCAACCCACGAGCCATATTTTTGAGTCAACCCTAACCCGAGTCGGGTCGGGTTGGGTTGGGTTTTCTGGCTCGTTTTTTTCGAGCCAACCCTAACCCGGCTCGTTTTTTTCGGGTTGAATGCAGGTTGGGTAGTGTCGGGTCGGGTTGGTCCGTTTTGCCAACCCTAATTTAATTGCATTGCATTCTCCTCAATGATTTTATTTTTTTATAACATTAAGATGTTTGAACAAAGTCTTATTGCCTATCAAATTAATGGTTAGGAGAATATTTCATCTCATATATTAAATATTTAAACATAGTATATATATAAATATATATATATATATTAATGCAATGTAATTGTCATATTTATGGTCACAATTTTAATAAAAAAAGTTCGTAAGAAAAACGGGAAATTATCATTTTAATTGATGAACGTTGATCTACGAATGAATGACTGGAATTTTTTATATAACATATCACTGAGAAAGAAGTTTAAACTTGATAGAGAAGGATTTATTCAATCACATAGTTTAGGCTCCTAGAATATAACGCGCCTAGCTATTATGTTCGCACTCATGCATTTGCCGGTAAAGCACGTCCAAAGTGATGCGCGCTTTCATACATAGAAAAGAAAGAAGGACGCCCGCCTTCAACTCATCATATGGCTATGCTTATGCGCGAGAACTTGATACAATCATGAAAGAGCATTTCGAGATGGAAGCAAATACTTCTTGATTGTGCAAAATGAAGGTATTCTTCATTGCGAGTTCTCCAACATATCATTGATTCATAGTTGCTATGTACAAACACTTTGATTCAAATAAAATGAAAAAAGGAGAGAGAAAAGAGAAAGGGCCCTTAATTTTAGGTTAAAAAAGGGTTTGGTTAATGGTTATTTAAATTTTCAATTATAACTTAATAAAGTAGCTGATGAGATGAATTTCACTTAAAATAACAATGTCCATTGTGTTATAAAATAATAATTTGTGGATGACTTGAATTTTTAATATGAATTTTGTAATCTCGGTATTAATGATGTAAGTATCCCTCATTTATAATTTTGTAACCACCATATTAACAAAACATTAATTCCCCCATTCATGATTGTAAGTATGGACGTTGCTTGTATTGAAAAAATTGTTGGTTAATGAAAATAAGAATTCCATATTACTTCCCTTTGATTTCTCTTCTTTACTCTTACTTTATCTTGTAACACATCTTTCTCTCATGTCTCTTTCTTTATTTTATAACACATTGCATTTTTTTTTATAATAATTGCGAACTTCTACTTATATATGAGTAATTTACTATTTTATATTGATAACTTCGTTTATAATTAATATAGCAGCATATGTACTACAAGTTATATTTTTAATGGAGTGGTGTTATTAACACCCAAAAAAATTGTGTTAAGCTAAAATTCATATTGGACAATCACAAACAACTATGAAGGTTAGTTAATTTACAAATGTCTTAAGGGGGCATTTGGTAGAGGAGAAAATTTTTTTACCAGAAAAATGTAATTACTAGGGATATGGTGGGAAATAAAGTTTGGTAGGAAAATTAAAAAAATGTTGTTTGATTGGCCAAAAATTTATCCGAAAAATTGGGTAGAATTTTATAAGTCTATATTTGGTTGAAAGTAAAATATAGGTGGGAAAATATGGTTAAATTACCACAACAACCCTTGCCTAAAATAAAATAGAAAAATATGATTTTAGTTTGCTATAGTTTTTTCAAACATCAGAGTCATTTTGGTCTCCTTGTTTGCAATCCTTTTTGGATTTCTCCATCTATCAGCAAATACCACCTTGTAGGTAGTATTATTCAACAATGTTTTTACACACAAAAAGCAAATACTAGACAAATGAGTTCCCTAGCAAAAAAATTTAAAACATGATACCAAATATGGACATTCAAAAATACCACTTCTATTTGCCTAGCTATCCTTAACAAAATCTTCTACCAAACATCTGTAATGGTTGTTTGACCTAATGGATTATGGAATGCGCGTTCAAGAGTATTGGGCCTTAAAGTAGGTCGGTTGTCAATTTAATTGGTTCCATCCAAGTAGTTATTCATTAGCTAAAGAATTGACCTAATATTAAGGGGTTTTAAACCATTTCCTATATCATAATAATCGATTGAGACAGCTTCCAACAATTTGTTATGAAGTTACAGGAACTCAAATATGAAGATAAAAATGAGCAAATTAATTGAAAGGACAAGAAGTAATAGCCACTTGTTAACGACTATTTTGAATATCTATGAATAACTAACCACTTTACACTCAATTGCAAAGAAAATTCAATCTAAGTATCTAACGCAACAAAATCACTAGATCTAATGTCAATTGATTTTCATTTATATCTTCTCTCTACATTTCCGGTTCGTACTTCCAGTATTTATTTCTCGTACTTTACCATTTTTTATTGTTTTCCTTTCTTTCAGCTATTTTGTATTGGGTTTCAATTTTCTCCGTGAGAAAATTTTCTCATGTTATAGACATATCTTGTGTAGGGTTCACATTTATTAAAAAAACATAAAATTAAAAGAAAATATTGCACGAAAATCGAATGGTCAATGATAGGAGAAAATAATTCTCCTACAACATAAGAAAATGTTTTCCCTTTTATATTTTGGTTTATCTTTACTATTCAAGTATTTTCTTTTCAGTTTTTAACAATTTATCATTATATCAAGAGGTGTAAATGGGCTAGGCTGACGTACAGGGAATTACGGCGTAGCTTATATTAAGCCAAACTTAGCCTATTACAAATAGTAAAATAGAACAAGCCTATGCTTTTAAAAAAAATCTATTTAGAAAATAGGCCATAGACTTTTTTGTACATGTCGGGCCTATAAGTCTATAGGCCGGCATATATCATATTATTTATTTTAAATAAAATAAATAAAACTATTATTTTAATAATTTTGAATAATAGAGTAATATTATTTTAGTTATTCTTGTAATTGTTGAATATTTAATAGGCTTAAACAGGCTAGTAAACTTAGGCCAAGATTTTTATTTTTAAAATATAGGTAAGGTCAGACTTGTAATTTGGGACATACACAGGCTAACAGGCCAGCGCCAAACCCAAGATTTTTTGCACAGATCTGACCTATTTAAACCAAAGTCTAACCTAACCTAACCTATCTACACCCCCTAATTATATCAAATTATTTTTTTTACCCAAAGCTAGCCTAACCTAACCTATTTACACCTCTAATTATATCAAATTATTTTTTTACGTGTTCGTTTCATTTAATATAGCTACTAGTTAAGTGGATAGCGATATATTTACCAAAAAAAAAAAAAAAAGTGGATAGCGATATTGTACAAAATAAACTAGGGTCTTAATTTCTTTACTAGTATAGGAACTCAAACTCGCTTTCGTAATGTATCACTTTAGGTAAAATGCAAAAAAATACAACTTTCCCGAAGTACACAAAAATCACTTTATTGTGTTTGTGGGGCTCAATATAGTTCCCCTTCGCCACAAGGAATATTTATAAGCAGCACATCAATCATGTGGGCAGCACGACTCATCTTAATTTAAATTTTAAGAATTTGAGTTTATCATTCCTTTCGCTTATATAGTTTTTTGTTAGTGTATCCTCAAATAATTTTACCCTCACACTTGAATTTCTTACACAATTTTCTAATACGATATGGACACCCCATAGACTTTGTTACCACATCACTATCATGGACAACACACATATATATGACTCTTCGTTCTCAAAGTTAGAACTCTTGTCACCATTTTGTACTAGATCACATGCAATTTGGGAATGAAATTAAACCAACAAAGTCTGGTTGGTTCTGACTTATTTAAGACATTTTGGAAAAATATATATATGCAACACTTACAAAATATAATGAAGGATTTTATTAATATCAGGTTAAAGGAGATAGTTATCTCATGTCATAGAGACAAACAAATGGACTCCACCACTCGAAAAAATAAAATAAAATAAAAGAAAAAGGTGACACACTTATCGATTGGTGTGTAAGAGAGAAAACTTATCTCATTATGACAAGCTGTCATAATGAATGCTCCTATTGACATGGAGTACTTAACAAAGTTAGAAATAGTAGTCTTTGCTCTTTACCATTTGGTTTCTATTTGGGCAAAGTGGAGACAGCCCTTTCATTGTTAGCTGTTATAATAAAATACTAGTTGTGTTATCAATTGAACCTTGGAATTAAGATGGGGACCATGTAAGCCAATATCGCTGAACATGACAATAACCAAAAAGAGTTGAGGTACAAATAATCCTAATAACTAAATTTAAAGATGATAGTTTGAGGAAATTAAGTGATAAAGGATATTCATACATTCAAATAGTTAATAAAGTAAACATGCTCAATCTTTATATTAGAAGTTACAATGAAGTTCCCGCTTCCTCTTGTTATTTTCACAACCCAAATGCATTTATTCTATATAACTAAGTTCTCTGGTACACACACAAACATGACACAATGGTTTCTACACATACTTGGTACATTTGAAATTAAAATTCTTACCATCAAATTTCTCTTTTTGTAATCTTAACCTTCAAACCATGCTTCATAAGAAGTACAATGGAAAGGCTCGGGGTAGCAACATGACCTTCAACCACATGGACACGATAATTGCTCAAAATAGCAGTTGCCACGATCTTCATTTGAATGAAGGACAATTCTTTTCCCAAGCAAATCCTTGGTCCTGCATTAAAACTGATGAATTTGTAAGATGGTTCATAAACAATGCCTCCTCTCTCAGAGATCCATCTCTCTGGCTTGAATTCCAAGCAATCTTTTCCCCATGTTTCTTCAAGTCTCCCCATTGCATACAAAGAAAATAATATCATAGTTTTAGGATTAACAATGTGACCACTTGGAAGTATATCACCATTAATTGCTTGCTTGCGCTCAAAAGGAATAGGAGGGAAAAGCCTCAGAGCTTCACATATAGCACCGTGAAGATAAGCTAGTTTTTTCACCTCATCCACGCCTAAAACCCCTTGCTTAATATTGTCCCCAAAATTTTCTTTGATCTCTTCAAGAATCTTGGCTTCCACTAATGGGTGTGTAGCAACAAGCCAGAAGAACCAAGTGAGTGCTGAAGCTATAGTATCTCTCCCTGCTACAAAAAGATTGAATGCTGCGTCCCTTAGAAACTTGTCATCATGTAATTGTCCTTT
This sequence comes from Gastrolobium bilobum, assembly GCF_033153095.1. Classification (NCBI taxonomy): domain Eukaryota; kingdom Viridiplantae; phylum Streptophyta; class Magnoliopsida; order Fabales; family Fabaceae; genus Gastrolobium; species Gastrolobium bilobum. Next base: position 84,616 of record NW_026896748.1, on the reverse strand, counting down.
CTCTTCTCTCATCAAAGCTGTAAGCAAGTCAACGTGAGACTCAGCCGTTTCATTTTTGTTGTACTTGCTTAACTCTTCTTGCTTTGACGCTATACATGCATAAAGGAATTCATCAAATGTTTTACATGCTTCTGTGACCTTCTTCTCTGGACCTATTTGAAGCCACTTCTGCAACTTCCAAACACTTTTTGGCACTGTGTGTCTGTAGAATATACACTCCTCTGCTTCTGTAAAAGCCTTCTCGCATTCAACTTCTGGGAAATCAATGGAAAGACAATTAGGATCATGTCCAAGAACTATGGAGCATATGTTATCAAATGTGAAACGGTTGAACACATCTTGGAGATCCACCACAATCCCTTGTCTTTGAACATGATCCAATATTGGAAGCAAGCTTCTCTCAACCTTATTCTGAATGGTTTTCACAAGAAACACCTCAAAGCCTCTCTGTTTAAACAAAGAATGGAACAAAGACCTGTTGTATCTCCATGTATCTGAATCAGCAGTGAATATCCCATGTCCGAAAGGTTGAAAAATCTCACGAAACTCTGACCCTTTAACGTAGTTGTCAAAGTTCTTGCTGAGAATGTGGTGCACGTTGATGGGGTCACAAGTGATCATATAGTTCATTTTGGTGAACCAGGGTCCTGTGAACTCACCAGTGCAACCTTTTCGTTTCAAAATATCGGTTACAAAATCATGGATTCGGGACAAGTTACATAGGAGTTGTGGTAACATACCAAGGAAAGGCCAGTCTATGAGTAAGGGGTGTTTGGAACATCTTCTTCGATGGAAGATGCATAAGAAGCAGAGGAATGCTGCAATTATTTGTGCATAGGCAATCATGATGGCCATCGCAAAACAAGGATGACTATTATTTTCGTTTGTCGGTATGACTCGTTATAAAGAGGCAGATATTTTTTATTTTGTTTTTGTTTATTTGCTCATATGTTAGCCCCAGAAGATGATGTTTACTAGCCACTCGATTTGGTCCACCAATTGCATTTTAAGTAGGATATGAGATACGTCAAATTGAATGAGAAAGAGATTTAGGGTATTTTTTCCGGTGTCTGTCTTTGGATTAGGTGCCTGTCACCTTCTAATTAAAAATTTATATGCATTGCTCTCTGTATTTATCTTTTTTTTAAATTAAAAAACTGTTATTGGATGCATAAATCAATTATCAACATATGTTAGTTTAAATGAAAAGGTTTTTAATTACTTATTATAAATTTAGGCTTTAATGTTCTACGGTGAATGTAGATAAGTTATCTACATTCGTTAACAAAACGACGTCATTTTGAATTGAAAAATTAAAAAATTATAATAAAAAAGACTATTATAATCCTGAAATGAATTATAATTACAAAAATACTTTAATTTCTGCCTCAAAACGACGTCGTTTTGAGTTTAATATAGATAAATTATCTACATTGACCGTAGAAAAAGAGAATTCATAAATTTATAACGCATATATGTGGAAAAAATAAAATAACTGATTTGGGGGAGTTTTCACCTTCGTCACTTGACGTTATTTAATTTTAAGAAACTAATCTCTTACTTGTCGTACGAGGGTATTATGAGAAATTTTTTTATAGAAATGAAATCAACCCCTATTTCGTTATTAAATTTTTGAAGCACTTTCTTATTTAATTAAATACTTCTTTTATGCTCACAAAAAAATACTTCTTTTATGAAAAGCTGTTGGCGGAATATTTAAATTTTCTTTTTATCCTATAAATTTAATACATATTAGGGATAAGGATAATATAATATTTAAATTCTATAACAGCTTGTGTTTTTATCTCATCGATTCATGTTAGTTGCTTAGTTAGCTTCTTTTTCTATCCTTATCTATTAGTTGCTTAGTTTTTAACAAGTAAGGGAAATTATTCTCTCATTTTACATGAGATAACTATCTCATGATACTCTCACATAAAAAGTTGTGTCACTATTTTTTTTTCTTTTTTTAATGGGTGATGGGTCCCGCCACATCATGTGTCTATGGTAAGAGATACTTATCTTCAATAATATGAGAAAAATAAAACCCAACAAATAAAGATATAAACTGTTACATAATTCAAATATTATCTTATCATTATCCTTGATATATACTCCCTGTCAAGTTGAAGCATGGAGATTACCAATGCCCAAGTTCTAAGAAGTTATTAGTTTAAAATAATTCTTTATATGATATCCGAGCCAAAGTGACAATAGAATTACATGTTCAATCTCCACTCTTCCCAGTTTCTAGTGAAATTAAATTAGAACAAAGTATAAGCAACTAAGAGATAGAGATAGGATTAAAAGCTGTTAAAATAATTCAAATATTATCTTATCATTATCCCTAATACTTATTCCTAATAATATACTCAGTTTTTGAAATCATATTGTATACAACTTAAATATTATAATATTAAAAAATTTTACTTCATGTGATATTAAATACTTTCAATTAATGTTATACAAAACTTAAAAGGGAAATAATTTTCATATCACTTTTTCGTCGGCGGTTATACTTACTACTGAAAATTTTTACAACTCTTACTATTTAATTAATCATCGTTGATTTTCGTCAATCTAACTATTATAATTTATTAGAAATTAATAATTAATTAATAAATGTACCATAACCGTTAAATTGGCGGAAATCAATGATAATTAGTTTAGTAGTAATAGTTATAAAAATTTTCAGTAGTAAATATAATCTCTCCCTACTTTTTCCTTTAGCAAATAATTTTAATATCACTTTAAATTTTGAATATTTTATTTTGTCATTACAATTGATTAAAAGTTTAAATGGATATAAAATGTATCTTTACAAATTACATGAGCTAAATAATATTTTAATCTATCAAATACAATAAATTTGTATAACCAGAACAAAAGTTAGGGCACTATTAGAGGTATCAGTATCAGAGTAACAACAGTATTTGCTAAATAGAGCGAAAAGATATACATATATACAATCTTGCTTGCATGAGCTAAACTTACTTATAAACATTGATAATGTGCATATTTATTCTAATCCAAATAAAACCAAACATTGATAAAGTGCATATTTATTCTAATCCAAATAAACACAAACATGACTTCGACCATATGAATTGACACCTCCAGTTGCCAAGTTTGGAAGGCATTAGCTCTCTTTGCACTTGGAATTAGTTTTAAAATCGGCTTAAAAAGTTAAAATTTGTAGAGATATTCGAAAGAGCTTACTCACCTTAAAGAGATAATTATGATTGATATAAAAGAAACTAAATATTAAACAAACAGAGCATTTAATATTATATAAATTTAAAATGTATTATTTAATAATTTATTTCTTAAATAAATAAGAGGATTATTAAGATGATTTATTAAGAAAAGTATAATTTTCTTGGGTACAAATACAACGGAGCCAAATTGTCCTACATGGGCCGGGCCAGCAGACACGTAAGCCCCTTTCCCATTATGTTATTATGGAGATTAAATTTGGCCCCACAAGGGATTGGGTGGGGTGAAGGAGAGAGAGTGAGAGAAAAATTGAGGAGAGAGGAGAGAGGAGAGAGAAAAAAAATAAAAAATTCACGTGTCACTGACTCAATGGAAAGACCATGAAGGGACAGGACCATATTAAAAATTTCCGTTATTACGAGCCCATTCCTGACAGCTGGTATGTAAAAGAAAGAAAGTAACGATACACTGAATTTTTCGGCACAATAATTATTTAACTTTTAGGTTTTATTAATCTCATGTTAAAGGAGATAAATTATCTCATGTCATAAAGATAAACTTGTGGATTCCATCACCTAAAAAATGAAAAGAAAAAAAATAACCAAATTATCAAAGAATGTGTAAGAGAAAACTTATCTCATATAGAATGAGAATAGTTTTTCCCTTAATTTTTACTCATTAAATTATCAGGTAGATGATGGATTGTGACACTTCGTCAACAAGAGCCCAAATTTTCATATCACATCCAAAACTGGTTTTGGGCTTCACTGAAAAACATAGAAATATAACAAGAGTCAAAACATTCTTCACAGCAACGCAATCTTTAGCTTAAAAATTGCAACAGCATCATCTTTTTATGACCATATCAGGCCTCACATTGACTTGTTTTCTTGCTAGACAAATTCAATCATCTTTCAAAATTTAACATAATGTAGTTAATCAATACAATAGATTACAGTAAACTTAAATCAATAAAATTAAGAAATATGATATTATGCCTACATTTTTTTTCATGTCTACTCAACTCATTCATTTTAAATACTATTAGATCATAATATTAATTAATTTTCACTATTTCTCTTTTCTCAAATTCTGATCTAACGGTATTGGAGATATGTAAGAAGGGTAGACAAGAAAAATTTAGGCATAATATCTTATCCCACAAATTAATTAATAACTTTTAAAAAATGATTCAAAAGACGTAAATATTATTTGAGTTTAATGTTTCTTATGTTATAAGAGATAAAATTATTTTCTACACACACATAAAAGTGTATTGGGCCCATATGAAAAAAGAGAAAGAAAAAATATGGGTCTCACGTACTTTTATGTGTACGAAGGAGATAATTATATCTCCTAATGAGAGACATTAAACTCATATTTTTTAATATTAAATATTTACCCCATGAATCCCAAAAAAATATATATTGTACTAAAAAAAATAAAAACTTCCGTCAATGATCTTGCCCGCATGGTCAAAGTTAGAATTTTTTTAGTGGTAGAATAATAATAGGATTTAAATATTTTATGAATCTCTATTTTTTATCAATTATTAACTTAAGTCAAGTATATCATTTAAATTCTTCAGGTGTTTTGGTTGAGTTCATATACTCCAATTAATTTAAGTTTTTTCTTACTTAGAAAAAAGCTACTTCGTAATTTTTTTAAATAATATATATATATATATATATATATATATATATATATATATATATATATTGTATATTATAAAAAGCTTTATAGCTTATTGACCAAATTACTATCCAAAATTATGCTTCATAATCATATAAGTCTAGCTTTGATAAGATAAATGGATTACGCTTTAGAAAACAATTACTTATATTAAGAATTTAAATGTTATAAATCTAACATGAAAAAACTAAAATTATAATTGTTTATGTAATTACATGTAAATTTCACACACACAATAAAACAAATTCAACTGAAACATGGCACCATCACTTAATGATTTGCATCCCAATGTGGTGCTGTGCACAAGCATTTTCTTCCCCAAAAAGACGGTTCATGTGCTCTAGTACACGTTAATAGACTGAACATATATACTAGTCTTTTTTTAATAAGTAAACAGTATATTAATTCTCTCTCCTCACTCCATATTCTTTACAAACAGCGTTATTCTTATAACTTAAAAATTTTACAACCTTCTATAACTTAATTTTTTACCATTGATTTTCATAAATTCAACGGTTATAATTTATTAAAAATTAATAATTCATTAATAAATATGACCCAATAAATTATAACTATTGGATTGATAAAAATGAATGGTGAGAAAAATAAGTTGTAAGAGATTGTAAGAATAATGTTCTTATTTTTTATTTAAAAAAGCAACTAATAGAGTGAACATATATATACTAGTTTGTTTGTTTTTTTTAATAAGTAAACTTAACATAGTAGATTAATTCTCTCTCCTCGTGACTCCAGTTACTCCATATAGTCCATACAAAGCATGAGTACAAAACTAGATGAGTTGCACATATATCAGGACAAATATTTAAGCCTCTTAACTCCTTTGCGACCCGACATAGCATACGTTGCAGTATTCCACTATCACTATCAGAATTCAAAGAAGAGAAGCACCTCATTTAAAATTGAAGTTATGCAAGTTGAGATGATCAACACTAAGACGACGACGTCGTGTAACATCACATAGTAATAACGTAGGGCCATTTTCTCCTTCTAATGGGGTACGTTGCATATAATCACGTCACGTGTCAGACTTAATTTTTTTACAGGCATGCATGCATCCGTAGGCTCTCTTTTAATAATATTCACGGATTGAAAGTATTGACTGCAGACACAAGAAACCATCACTACGGAAATGAAGTAATCACCGAAGCAAAAATATCCAACAAAGTGTTAGGTGCAACAACAACTTTTTCAGAACTACAGGGGTAACTACTGACAAATTGTCTCTGGTATTTCGTTTTATAAAATTGGTCGAAGGGTCGAGGCATTGGAGAGAAATTTGAGGACCGACAGATAAAATAGCAGTTTGGCTGTTGTTAGTTTATATTGGCATGTTATTTTCTTGCTACACTCCACACTAATGACTATTCGACAGAGTTAAGTAACATTTGTGACCATGAAAAGTCTTATATCGGTAAGGGTAAGGGTATAATCACCGCCTGATTCAATATTATTTGATTTTAGTTTGATGAAGTCATATTCATATATCGCATATTGGATCATGTGTTTTACTTAAAATGTGGCCACATTATAAGAATTAGCCCTTAGCCCGAGAGTCATTTTCAAATAATTTGTTTCCTTTTCTCTTTTAAATTAAAATTTTACAATTGATTTTGACTTAATTGTAAGCTTCAATCTTGTAATTTTTTTTGTTTTGATAAAAATGGGTTAAGTCATGATCCATATGGGGTGTAGTATAAAGCTCATTTAATTAAGTAATCTTTTTGTTTAGACTTGGATATCTGTAAACTGATTATTGTGGGTAACAGTGTAGGCCTAACTCATAGGCTCATGATGGGAAGGGGACTAGGGTTAATAAGTTTGGCTAGGTCCTCTCTGCATTCACAACGTGTTAGAAAATCGTTACTCCACAACTCGCCCCATCGACGGTTGTGATCAGAGAGTGGTGTGAATTGTAGAGGAAGATCATGGTCTTTCCATTGCAGGAGCATTAGAGGAAACAAGAAGCCTTCAAGAAATCAAGAATCATGTCTTCAACAAGTAAGCCTAAATCTTTTTGGAGTTCTAATTTCATATAACCTATTTTATGAAATTTCTTACAAATAATGGTTAGGAAGATGTTTCATCTCATATATTATTTAAACAAGATATATCATGTAATTGTCGTATTTATGGTCACAATTTTAATAAAAAAGTTCGTAAGAAGAAGATGAAATTATCATTTTAATTGATAAACGTTGATATATGAATGAATGACGGAAATTTTTCATATAAAACGATCAGGTTAAAAAAAACATGAGAAAATTCATTTGGCAAATGCTATTGTATATAATCAATGAGGTGAATCCAGAATCCCCACTCTACTTCAGTAACTCTGACAACAAAGTATACCATATTCTTCTGTCAATTGAAGAGAAGACTTTAGAGGTGAAAAATCCATTTCTTAAAAATTATATATATATATATATATATATATATATATATATATATATATATATATATATAAGGTAGGATCCTTTGACACCGGTGTCAAATTTGAAATTTGACACCTCATCTGATAGCCGTTAGATCAAAAAAGATCAATGACTCTGATTTGTAAGCATGTGACACCATTGATCTTTTTTGATCTAACGGCTATCAGATAAGGTGTCAAAGGATCCTACCTCTCTCTCTCTCTCTATATATATATATATATGGAAAGGTTATACTTATTACCTATTTTTCTTATTATCTCTTACTACCAAATCTTAACCATTGATTTCCGCCAATCTAACGGTTATAATTTCTTAGAAATTAATAATTAATTAATAAGTATGATCCCATAAATTACAACCGTTAAATTAGCGGAAATCAACGGTTAGAATTTAGTAGTAAGAGGTAGTAAGTATAACCTCCCCTTACCAGATTGATTTTCTATCGATCGACTCTCTAATATTAAATGCTTTTAATAACTAAAAATAAATAATTTGTTGTATTTAAGTATATCAAATTAATTAAATTTCTAATCCCTTAATTGATACCTTAAGATCACCATTTAACAAATTTATTTAAAATGAGAAATAAAAACACAAACTAAAAGTCTAAAAATAATAAAGGATCCATACATCAGTTTACCAACAAAAAGAAAAAAGGGTAGATACATCATTAATATTAATGAAAATTAAAAAACCTAAACAAAATATTAGTCACACTACACGTTAACTAATATATCATTTAACAATATTTCTTCAGGCAAACTAACTACAAACATTATCATGCTAGCGAGTAGCGCAATGGATAGTACATTATTTAGTTATCTGATAGAAACAAACATGACAGAATAGTTTTCAGAAGTCTTCTTACATCTGAACCTGAAATTCTTCCTTCAAATTCTTCCTTCAAATTCTTCTTTTTGTTAGCCTAACCTTCAGACCATACTTCATAAGAAGTACAATTGAGTGACTCGGTGTAACAAAATTACCTTCCACCACATGAACACGATAGTTGTACAAAATAGCAGTTGCCACAATCTTCATTTGAATAAAGGACAAGTCTTTGCCCAAACAAGTCCTTGGTCCTGCATTAAAACTGATGAATTTGTAAGATGGTGCATAAACAATGCTTCCTCTCTCAGAGACCCATCTCTCTGGCTTGAACTCCAAGCAATCTTTTCCCCATATTTCTTCAAATCTCCCCATTGCATACAAAGAACATAATATCATTGAATTGGGATTAACAATGTGACCACTTGGAAGTATGTCACCTTTTAATGCTTGCTTGCGCTCAATAGGTATTGGAGGAAAAAGCCTCAAAGCTTCACATATAGCACCATGGAGATAAACTAGTTTTTTCACCTCCTCCACACCTAAAACCCCTTGCTTATTCTTCTCTCCTTCGTCCCCTAACTTTTCTTTGATCTCTTCAAGAATCTTGGCTTCCACTAATGGATGTGTAGCAACAAGCCAGAAGAACCAAGTGAGTGCTGAAGTTATGGTATCTCTTCCTGCTACAAAAAGATTGAATGATGCATCTCTTAGAAACTTGTCATCACGTACTTGTCCCTTTTCCTCTCTCATGATCATAGCTGCTAGCAAGTCATCAACGTGAGCTTCAGCCATTTCACTTTCGGTGTACTTGCTTAGCTCTTCACGCTTAGATGCTATACATGCATAAAGGAATTCATCAAATGTTTTACATGCTTCTGTCATCTTCTTCTCTTGACCAATTTGAAGCCATTTTTGCAACTTCCAAACACTGCTTGGAACTATGTGTCTGTAGAATATACACTCTTCTGCTTCATTAAAAGCCTTCTCACATGCAACTTCTGGGAAATCAATGGAAAGACAATTAGGATCATGTCCAAGAACTATGGAGCATATGTTATCAAATGTGAAACGGTTGAACACATCTTGGAGATCCACCACAATCCCTTGTCTTTGAACATGATCCAATATTTGAAGCAACCTTATCTCAACCTTCTTCTGAATGGTTTTCACAAGAAAAACCTCAAAGCTTCTTTGTTTGAACAAGGAATGGAAGAGAGACCTGTTGTATTTCCATGTATCTGAATCAGCAGTGAATATCCCATCTCCGAAAGCTTGAAAAATCTCACGAAACTCGGGTCCCTTAACGTAGTTGTCAAAACTCTTGCTCATGATGTGGTGAATGTTCATGGGGTCACTAGTGATCAAAAAGTTCATGTTGGTAAACCAAGGTCCAATAAACACACCAGTGCCACCTTGTGGTTTCAAAGCATCGGTTACAAAATCATGTATCCGCCACAAGTTACATAGGACTTGTGGTAAATTACCAAGGAAAGGCCAGTTTATTAAGAAGGTGGGGTTTCTACAGCATCGTTTCTGATGGAAACGATAGAGGAAGATGAGGAGTGCTATAAATGTTGCTGCGAAACGAAACAAGAACATTGTGAATCAAGGAAGTTTGTTCTTTGATATGTTTTATGATCACTTTATAGATGTGGCTGTTAATTATGCCATCCCCGTGTGTGTGTGTGTATATATATAGTGCAATTCAACCCACAATTAAATTATGAAAAAAAAAAATTATATTCACAAATTTTTTGTTTACAGACTTAATAATGAGTTGTAATGATACTATTCAATAAAATAATGTTTTATGCATTTTGTCTGATCATATGATCTGCCACGGTAACTTTTGTTCGTTTTGAAAACAAAATGCATAAATTGGACTAATTAATTAGCTTTTTTATACAGTTTGTCCAGATCGAGTTAGTACCTTTAATTGATACTTTGCTTTTAGCGGCCACTTCTGTAATGTGATAATTTACATACACATGTAAACATATTTTTCTTTGTAATAAAACATAAAATTATCTTCTACAACCCTAAAACAACGCTATAGTTTTGAGGTTTAAAAAAAAAAATAGGTATTTTAAAAAATTTATTTTCCTCTTCGTACGATGAATTCTACTAAAATATCTTGTATTTTGGTTTTTTTAAATCCCAAAACAAGGTTATTTTGAAGTTCAGGAGATAATTTTTTTTTTTTTTGGTAAACAGGAGATAATTTTATCTCTTGAGTTGTGATGAAAGAGAAAAATGTCTTCTTTTTTTTAATTTTAAAATTTGAATTTCCAATAACTTTAAATTTGACCATTTTCTTTTTATCTTTTTTAAATCTTGAATGATTTTATTTTATATAGATATCATTCAGGTTTGAATCTACAAAATTATTTAAAACCTCTTTTTTTTTTTTGGTAAACTATTTAAAACCTCTTTAATAGTCCATTTGCAATGGCTTAAATCTTCAATTTATTTAATTCTCTTTTTAATTAATACCAGTTTTGTGTTTTTTTTTTTTCAAGACTTTTGTTCCTTCTCTTCATCTATATTTTTTTAAAGTTTTTTCTTCTTGTCATTCGAATGTTTTTGTCCCCATTCTTCATTTTTTATTCTAGTTAACGGTTGCAAGATGATTGAACACCTCTAATAAATGAAAAGCCGAGAATTGATGTCGGAAAGAATAGTTATAATTAAGCTGGTATATATGCATATACGGATTCCACCATCTATTTTGAAGACAAACATGCATACCATCATTTTCAATATATATCACATGGCTTTCTGACCCTTTTGTCCTTCATTAATTAATTAATAATCATTTTATTTCTTATTGTAAATTAGCTATCAATCTGCCCATCTTTAGTCGATTAACTTGAAGATTTAATCGATTAAATGGTCAAAACTGACAAAAATAGTTGACTTGAAGATTTAATCGATTAAAACTTCAAATTAATCAATTAAAACTTCAAATTAATCGATTAAATCTTCCAAGTGTCGTTTAATAGTGTCAAAGTCCAATTGCCGCAAATGGAAAGACAGTGGTTGAGCCTCGTAGCCTTGACAATATTGATAAGAAAGACCGTGGTTCTGATGCTGGTGCTGGTGCTGGTTGTGTTTCTCCAACAGAAGTTAGAGCATCAGAAAAGAAGCTTATCCTCTTTGCTCTGAGGCTTGCAGTGCTTGAAAAAACAGCAACTGGCCTTGGAACTCTTGGTTTTATATGGGCAACCGTTGTTCTTCTTGGTGGTTTTGCCATTACCTTAGACAAAAGTGATTTTTGGTTCATCACCATCATTCTCTTGAGTGAGGGTACAAGGATTTTCAGCAGAAGCCGTGAACTTGAATGGCAACACCAAGCCACATGGTCTATTACTGATGCTGGAATCAATAGCTTTTGGATGTTGAGGTCCAGTTCTAACTTCCTCTTTCAAAGCATCAAAAGTCTTTGGAGGCCAATTGCCGCAATATATTGAACTTTGACACTATTAAACGACACTTGGGAGATTTAATCGATTAAGTAAGGAGATTTAATCGATTAAATCTCCAGTCAACCATTTAATCGATTAAATAATCAAGTTAATCGATTAAAGAGGGACAGATTGGTAGATAGTTTACAATAAGGGGCAAAATTGTTATTAATTAATTAATGAGGGGCAAAAGGGTCAAAAAGCCTATATCACATCCATCTAAAGTGATTGTAGCATTTATATATCTGAAAAACATTTTGAAAATTAACATGGATATTTTTATTACAGTATATCAAATCATATCACCTTAGAGTTCACTTAAGAAAATATTTCATGTATTTTTTATAGTAATAAACAAGGGTTTATTGTTTTTCCTACACAAGAGATAAAATCATCTCCTGTAAAGTCTGCAACTCCCAAAATTACGTCGTTTTAAGGGTTATAGAAATTAACGAAGAATATTTTAATAATTTTGTTTGTTTCTTTATTATATGAATTTTATAAAAATATCCTTCATTAATTTTCAAAACGACATAACTTTAAGATTGTAAAATAAATTATGGGTTAATAGTTTCTAATTTCTATTGTTGCAGAAGAAACTATTAACCTTCTAGGAGAGACAAACAAAAAGTAGGACCTACCAATTTTTAAAAAAATGAGAAACTTTTGATTGGTGTGCAGGAGAATATTATTTTCTCCCTCAACAAATTATTTTATATAAAAGATTATATATATATATATATGAAACAAATTTATTTTATATAAATATAAGAATAATAAATTTTACATCCAACATTGATGGATAATTTATTTGTATTTAAAATAATATCTTAATATGTATATCATTAATTTATTTATTTAACTTATTTGAAAGACCTGGTCTAGTGGTTAACCTATTTAAAATATGTAATCCATTTAAAGTGTAATAAGCTATTAAATAATGTAAATTCTTTTAGGAAGGTTATAATTACAATATTTTTTCCCTTATAATCACTTTTATTGTTGTTGTATCAAAATGAAATTAACAGTTATAAAATACATCATGTGAAAGCTGTTAATTTTATTTTGATCTAACGATAATAAAAATATTGTAAGAGATTGTGACGGAAAAGAGATTGTACGTATACCCTCACCAATTTTCAGTATATATAATACATACTTTCTTAATAAAGTTAAAAATAAGTAAACTCAATAGATGAATCATGTTTTTGTAACTAGGGTGTAATACAAAGTCCTAGTTAGTATTATAAGAGTACTGAAAATTTATCTCTTTAATTAAATAAGCTTTCGTATCAGACTAGAATTTTTAAAACATGAGGTCCAAGTTAAAAGAATATATATATATATATAGTTTAGATGAATAAACCCAATTTTAACCGGGTTTTGATTATGACTCGTTTAATTGAATTTTGACTTGATTTAACTGATAGCCAAGTCACCGTTTTCAGACTTGATTAGCAGGATTATCCAGTTTTGACAATTATATTTTAAACTTTTAAAAAGCACTCCTACTAAAAAGTATGGATTATGAAGGGAACTTAGAGAGGAAAAAAATTTATTTACAAAATAAAAACAAGTTAGACTCGTATATCATAGACATGTTTTATTATTTCGGTTATACCATTAAATTCCTACAAAAAATGATAATATAATTACAAAACATAATTAAATATAGAAATAATATACTTTTTTTTTTTAAGAGCAGTTAAAATATATTAACTTATGACAAATTAAAAAATCATATATTGTCACAAATAAGTTTATATTTGAACTGCTATGATATGAAACTGTTCATATTTAATGATATACACCTAAGTGCATTTAAGAATTTTTGTTTTTCATGACTTTTATTTGACCCACATTCACAATACATCATTAATCTCATCGTCAGGCGACAGCCATGCACGACTATTTTATGTCTCACGGCATGTACAATTGATTTTCAATGTAATTCCCATCCTGCCACGGTATCCAACAGTGTCCAAATCTTAATGTTCGTTTTTGCCACTTTAATTATTTTTTTGAAAATCACACGTACAACATTTTGCATAAAAATAATATTAATTTGTAATAAGAAACAACGATCATTTGATATATTAAAATGAGGAAACTTTAACTAATAACATTTTTTTTCACCATCTCTTATAATTATTTTTATTATTGTTTTACTAAATTAAATCAACAATTATAAAATAATATCGAATGATAATCGTTATTTAGTTTTATGTAACGTAACAAAATGGTTAATTAAAACTGAAAAAATTTCATTCGCGAGTTACAACTATATATCCCCGTCCACAAGATTTGATTGGTCTGCCTCTGCTCTCCACATGGCATCTCTACGCATAATTTTTCTTTGTCGCGTGGATTCTAATATTAGTTTTCCATCAAATTAATAGAGGTATATAAATGATAAATAAATAATATACAGTAACTAAAAAAATTGTGTTACAATAAAAAGTTTGTCTATCTTAAAGTTAAAACATCTTACTTTGATTATATAATATCTTTAAATTCAGTTCATTTCGTATAAAGTGAGAAAAATTATTATTATGAAATTTATTTACTAAGAATATTATTTACGTACAAGTCACGTGGGAGATAAATTTAAAAATGGAAATATTCAATATTATAGTATAAAACATTTATTTGCAATTATAGCAACAAATTGATATTTTTAAAGTTATTTAAGTAGGAACTGAAATAACATAACAAAATATATAAATGACCATTGATATAAATGACCATTGAAGTTCAAAACTAAATGACCAGATACTAGTAGGAGTGTTAACGGGTCGAGCTAAGCCGAGCTTTGGTCTTAAAAGGTTAACCCTGTATTTAAATGTGTTAGCCTGATCGATCAAGCATATTACCTGTTATGAATATAATTATCGGCATGTGACCTGATTTATTTACAAAAAATGAAAGCCTTATTTAGCCTGTTTAAAAAAATAAGATAATAAAAATTTATCCAAACAGAATGTACAATCAACTGCACTAGTAATTTTATAAATTCAATGTATATCCAAACAGCATAATATAGAACAAAATCATTCAAAAAGTATGTTTAACCAATAAAATGAGATGAAATAGATTGAGGAGAGAGGGGGGTTATTACAAGTAGTATAAAAAATATAATATAAGAATAAAAATTAATATACTAGGCCAGCCTAAGAGATCTAAGACCGAGCTTTTGAACTGAAGCTTAAGGCCTTTTTAATAAAAGAGTTTTTATACAAGTTCAAATCTGCTTCCAACAACCAATTTTAAGCATATAAGCTCAGGCCTTTACGAGTCGAGTCAAAGGCCCTTGAAAGACCCCTAGTTCATTTATCACCCCTAAGTACTAGTAGGATAGTATGGTTTCATTTCTGAGGGGAAGTTTAGAGTAACTTATAATTGGAGTAAAAAATTCAAGGATGAATACACCTAATCAAATTAATTATAAAAAAGAATGAAAATGATTTTCCAGTAAGGAAAAACTCCATATATGTCTATGTATCCGCTATTATTTCCTGAACAATCAGTACAATAGAAAGGTTATAATTTTTTCATAAAAATTTTGTTAATGGATTATTATATAGAATTATGAAGTGCAATTTTTTAAAGACAAAGTATGATATTGGATCAAATAAAACTTCAATAAGTTATGAGTTAATAAAACCAAAGCCAACGATTCAATTACTGGGCTGAACTTGCTATCCAGGAAACAAAAGAGAAATAAAGAAAATGAATTTAAAAAAAAAAAAAAAAAAAAAGAAAGAAAGAAAGGTACCAACATTAGAAAACTAACCTAACTAAGATGGATGGATCTACTCTTCCTTAAATTGAATTTTTCTAATTCTTGTTAACGGGTTATTATATAGAATTGGGGGCGTTTCGTGCACGTCATTCTTCAAGATTCTCGGAAAATTAAGTTTTTCTAAATTTTAAATTTTTAAATATTATCGTAAACTGAATGTAAAAATTATATTTTTTAAAATCAAAATTTTCGGGTAAAAAAAAATTTCTCCTCTACCAAACGCGATTAGGCCTCCTCATTTTGTTATTGGGTCCAATACACTGAATGGCTAAGCCCACGGTTATCTAATTCTAAACATTGAAGCCCAATACTTCTCACGCTGAAACCAAACAAAACAATTTAAGATTTAAAAAAAAAAAACAACAATTTTTGCCCTTGAGCAAACTAAAAGTGTTTCCTCTCTATCAAGGTTGAAAGAAAATTTCCAATAATAATTGCAACATCATCATCTTATTTAGTAGCATGCTTAGCTTAATAATTAAAAGGGATTAGTGTTTCTTGTATTGTAGAAGATAATTTTATCTACTAAACATATATAAAAATAGGCTTTAATGTTTCTAAAGTGAATGTAGATAAGTTATCTACATTTACTCCCAAAACGACGTCGTTTCGCATTGAAAAATTAAAAAATTATAATGAAAAAGATTATTATAACCCTGAAATAAATAATAATTACTAAAATACCTTAAATTTCGCCTCAAAACGAAGTTGTTTTGAGCTCAATGTAGATAAATTATCTTCATATTTATCTACATTGACTTAAAGCGAACCCATAAAAATATGTACAACTATGTATATGTAGATGTGGCAGTTGGCAGGGTGATTCTTCTATAACAATTTTTAAAATTTTTATGAAATAAGAACTCCTATTGTTGAGAAGTTCAAAGTGGGGTCTTTTTATTTGGTTAAGACAGAGAAGTTTGCCAAGACCAATATCAATGATTGAACAACTTTTAGCATAATAAAATTTAATATGCAAGAATTTATTTTTCTCTTTTGCCCAGTGTTATAAAAATCGGACCGGCCCGGCCGGCCGGTTGGCTCGGAAACCGGCCCATCACCCGGTCCGGTTACATTATTAGACCGCTTAAGTAGTTGATCCGCTATTTTTTTGCAGCAAGTGGGATTCGAACCCTGCTCATTGGTGCGAGGAGCACCTTCTCATACCACTAAGTCACCATTACTGGTTGAGTAATATACACCATTTAATATATTTATTATATAACTATTAAGTTAAGAGTTATTTTAAAAATCACATCTAATGGGGTTTGAACCCCTTCCATTGAGGTTGTGCAACATAGCAAATACCACTAAACTACACTAGGTTATTATTTAGATAGCATCATTTAAAATATTTATTATATAATTAAGTATAAAATATAAATTTATATATATATCTGGTTCATGCAGTTCAACTAGTGACCCACCGGTTGAATCATTGACCCAGTGACCCGGTACCTAGACCGGATCAATGACCGGTCCAGTTCTAATAACATTGCTTTTCCCTCAATTAATTATGGTAATATAATTTTTTATGTTATATGAGATAAATTATTGTATACAATACATAAAAAAGTGGGTGGAACCCACCAAGAAAAAAAAAAAAGTGAGTCTTAATCATATCCAGTTTTTATGTGTTGTATAAGATAACTTATCTAATGAAACATGAGAAATTATATTTCCATTAATTATATCAGTTGCACATGTGTATCGTCCATTTTGATTTGGAATATCTGCTTTTATTAAAAAGTTGTAGATTTTCTGCATTATTGCTGTTATAAAACAAGAGGCATCACGGTCTTCAACTCTCCGTTTATTCTTGTTTATAATATTATAAGGGTTATTTCGTCCATATATTTAGCATGTTTAAAATCTCTTAACAAGTTTTTTGGAGATATTATGTACATGAAACATATTTTATCCTACGCTTTATTTCTCAATTTATTTAATGATATCCTGACAACTTGATGAGTTTGTGGTGATACTCATGAGCTGAAAAACAGGAGTTTTAGTAATTTGTACATGATTATTTGAAGAGAAAAGTGTTTATTCTTTTAAATGACACAACTTAGGTCTTTTTACTCTCACAAAGAGATGAGACCCACACCTTTATTTTTTTTGTCAACTCTCTACTCTTTTATCTATTTCTTTCTCTCTCTTAAAATGACACAACTTTACATCCTTTAAAATGACACACATTTTTTCCTTATTTGAATTGTTGAATTTGAAACATTTTTATTATTCGAAATCTATATTTATACAGAGTTTTATTTTTAAAGAATTTATTTAGGACTTTTTTTTTTAGAGATGGTTCAAGAGACTTTCATTTGAAATAGCTTGGCATTAATATAATCAATTTTTGTAGTAATAGCTACATCATGGTATGTTTGGAGTACCTGATAAAGAAGATATGATAGGATAACTCATTATATCCTATTTTTATCTCTTGTTTGGTAGGTCAATAGGATATGATTAACTTATCTTATTGTCTGATTTTTTATCATATCCAATACTTGATTTCTTATCCTATAGAGGAACCTGAGTTATGATAGGATATCAATATTGGATACCCAATATAATCCCACGCTACCCAATATATTTGTATTTATTGCATTATATTTTGTTTTTCTTTCTCTTTTCTCATTCTATATAATCGTATTAGATTGTTAAACAAGTGTTCATCAAACACATGACATGATATAGACTTATCAGCCTTATATCATATCTTATCATTGTCAGCCTCATATCATATCATACCCTTATCAGCCTCATGTCATATCCTACCATTATCCTATAATGTCCACCAAACGAGAGTTAATATTAATAAATATAGACTTGATAATTAAGTCCTTGAGAACAAAATCCTAAACAAGCTTTACTACTACTAATCAATAATTTATGAATAAATACAACACATTAAATCAATGGCGGACTTAGGAAATTTGCTTTATGTCTGCACACTCAGGGCGGGGGTGCCGTCCCCGGTTTTTTTTTAAAGATCATAATCTTGATCCAATTTTTGCTTCCACTTCAACAGTAAAGCTTTGGTGAATCAACCAAAATTTTAAGAAAATAATCGATAATGCTAATTAAAAATAAATAAACATCACAAAAAGACATTTGTAAAATATAGTATAATTGTATGGGTTAATCGATCAAAAACTCACTTTTGTCAATGTCTATTTGATCCAAAGTTGACCAGTTTTGTTTCATAAAAAAATGAAAAATCTCATGTGATTCTCCTCCACTCTTTACCTTTTTCCTTTTAATCTTCCTTTTTTTTTTACTTGACTTGAATAACACACCCTATGTAAAAAAAAAAAAAAAAATCCTCAACTTTGTGTGTGCAAGTGCAAATAATGGCAATCACCTAGGTCCACCATTGCACTGAACTAGCTTTACTACAACTAATCAATAATTTATGAATAAATAGTAATTAGTAAACATTCACCCGCCAATTAACCCTGAAGAGTAATTGAAAAGTTTTTTGCAAACCAAACACCATTGATACAAATGATAAGGAATTTGTGTCCTTTAACCAAAGATTTCATGTTCAAACCCTGGGAATAGAAAATATAGAACCCGACAATACTCGAACTAGACGAGAACATCTTTCATACAACTGTAGTAAGTAACTCTTCCATTAAACAACTGACATTTGGATAAAAAAATATTTCTCTCTTGACACGTGTATAAATATCACAGTCATTCATGAATTTCTATTGGCTGATAGTACCTAACAAATAGTGCTACAGGAGTATATTAGATATTTCCAAACTAGACTAATCTAAAAGATGAATCAGTTTAGGAGACTATCAACATATGGACCTCTCAATTCACACTCATGTTCCACCATTTAATCCTATGTTACACTTGCACACCCAAAATTTTGTTTGCCAACTTGTGGTGGTATAATTGTAAAAGGACGAGTAATTAATGTTCTACTCTTTCTGAAACTTTAATGTGTAGCACAAAATTGACAAACTCGCGTATGGAGCACGAAATTCCATATGCTTTGGTCACCTCACCGCCCTTCTATATTACAACAAATTAGAACTAATCTTGTCCGTCCATAGACTATAATATAAATCTTAGATTCTTAGGTCATTTTCATTTTTCCATTCCCACTTAAGGTTTACGCAGCAAATAGAGTATTTAAGATAGGGATGCTTAAGGCCCACATTTGTTCCTTTTTAGATTTTCTTCTGTCCACTTAAATCCGCGTAGATTGAAAGCAACTTCTACCTTACCTTTGGACACAGCTGCACCAAACAAAAATATTAATAATGAAACGCACATTAGCATATATTGGGTATCGGTACTGTAATTTTGCCTATTTTATATCTAATTTTCATATTATATGCCATAAATATCTTATATGTTTTTTTACCCATTGTATATACTATTTATTGTATATGTGACCTTGTATATTGCGTACTATTATTTTTAGCAATATAAAAAGGATATTTTCTTAAATATAATCATATTTTTAATATATTTTTTTATTTATTAAATTTAACCTATATATATATATATATATATATTGGGAAAAAAATATTTTTATTTTTGCATCAAAAAAAATTTGTTTTACTATGTTTACATAAAAGTGAGTGGATTTCATTATAAAAAAAGATAGAGAAAAAATTAGTGTGGTTCACTCACTCACTTTTACATGATTGTGGCATATAAATTTTTTTGCAATAAAAGTAAAAACATTAAAATCATATATATATATATATGAGACAGGATCCTTTGACACCGGTGTAAAAAAAAAAAGTTTGACACCTCATCTGAGAGCCGTTAGATTAAAAAAAATCAACGATTCTGATTTGTAAGCATGTGACACCATTGATTTTTTTTAATCTAACGACTCTCAGATGAGGTGTCAAACTTTTCCTTTGACACCGGTGTCAAAGGATCCTGCCTCTATATATATATATATATATATATATATATATATATATATATATATATGGGTTCCCAACTTTTGCTATCGCTGCACCACTTTTTCTGGTACAACACACACATAAAAAGCGGATCCCACCAAAAAAAAAAATTCTTTTGTAAAGATTGCAGAAGTATAAAAATTTATATATATATATATGTAAAATTATTTCTGCAGTCGCTTTACGTACAGCAACGACATGTGTATGGTTATGATTCCTTACATTTAATGCTTTCATCCTTTATATGGTTATGATTCTCCCAATTTAATGCTTTCAAGTATATATATGGCAAGTATTTGATTGCTACACATACAATAGCTGCAGAAATATAAATCATATATATATATGGGGAAATGATTTTTTCTTCAAATTAAAAGCAAAAAAAATTTGTCTGTTTCAAAGAGAAAAAATAGAGTGGGATTGAGGCAAGGTTTGATCACTGCATCAAGCAATCCCTTGGGAATGTAAAATTATTTCTGCAGTCGCTTTACGTACAGCAACGACATGTGTATGGTTATGATTCCTCATATTTAATGCTTTCATCCTTTATATGGTTATGATTCTCCAAATTTAATGCTTTCAAGTATATATATGGCAAGTATTTGATTGCTACACGTACAATAGCTGCAGAAATATAAATCATATATATATATATGGGGAAATGAATTTTTCTTCAAATTAAAAGCAAAAAAATTTGTCTGTTTCAAAGAGAAAAAATAGTACACGTACAATAGCTGCAGAAATATAAATCATGCAAAAAAATTTGTCTGTTTCAAAGAGAAAAAATAGAGTGGGATTGAGGCAGGGTTTGATCACTGCATCAAGTAATCCCTTGGGACCCTTGGGGGTTTTAGGTCAAGGGTTATAGTTTTTAGGTTCAAGTCTTGCACCGGTCTACTGGTTGGCCCGGACGGAAACCACCATATTTTTTGCAGCAGGTGGGATTCGAACCCTGCTCATTGGAGTGAAGAGCGTCTTCTCATACCACTAAGCCACCATTACTGGTTGAATACTATACATCATTTAATATATTTATTATATAACTATTAAGTTAAGCGAATTATTTCAAAAATTGCATCTAATGGGATTCAAACCCTTTCCATTGAGGTTGTGCAACATAACAAATACCACTAAACTACATTAGGTTATTGTTTAGATGGCACTATTTAAAATATTTATTAATATAATTAAGTATAAAATATAAATTTCTATATATATATCTGATTCATGCGGTTCAACCAGTGACCCACCAGTTGAACCATTGACTCAGTGACCCGGTACCTCGTCCGGATCAATGACCGGTCCGGTTCTAATAACATTGCAAAATACTTTGCCTTCGGAGCCATTTTTTTATATACAAGTTTAGAAAGAGAGAAGAACACTATTTTTTTGTTTTGGAGAATAGAGAAGAACACTATTAACAATTGGGGTTTGATTTTCTCATGTTGAATGAGAATTCAATTCTCATGTTGTAGAGATAAAAAGCATGTGGGACCCATGTGTTAGAAAAAATTATATGTAGAACCCATGTCAGCACGAAAATCGAAGGGTGTGTAGGAAAATTTTAATTCTCATGTTGAATGAGAATTATAAAACCCTTAACAATTACTACTAAAAGATGAAGATATTATTGTACCCAAAAAAACAAAAAGAAGAAGAAGATATTGACAAAGAATCTTCTGAGTCAATTGATATATAAGGCACGACATTGAGATGGTAAAGGATCAAACATCAATAATCAAGATATCAACCAAAATTGAACCAATCTTGATACTTGAACTCAATTTGGACATTATTAGTCAGTATGTGAGGCTAAGGTGATAAGGGAGACGGATTGGAGGTGGAGGAGTAGAAGTCTTACGTTTAATGATAATTTTTTCTTTTTTTGTTCTTTTTCACCTGAATAGTTCAAATATTTGATATAATTTATCATACATGATTCATAATTGCTTGGATGCTAGTATAAGTCGGGAAACATTATTATTCTCGTGTTATGATTCTGATTTTTATTTTTTGGGGATTAATCAATATATCTTGCTATTATTTACTAATTATTAATATCTTCATTTGTAAATATTTGAATTCTTTATACAAAAAGGAAAATAAAAAAATAATCATTAAACTATTATTATTATTGAAAATAAATTTGAAGTTTTTGAATTTGCAAAAATATTAAAAAAATCTGAGACAAATTAAAATAACTTATAATATTAATATATCAACAAATGGGGCACATCATGTTAGAACCACATGACCAAAAGGATAACCTTATAATGTCGTGTTAGTTCTTTCCAAGCCTATAAAGCATTCAAAGTCTCATTCAATTTCTATAACGTTAGACTTCTCACTTCACTCACATGCATGCATGTATATTTTCCAACAAAACAAATATTAACTCGTGGTTTGAATGCCCAATTCCACACTCAATCCTTTGAATATATTGAACACTAGAAGAATCGGATGGTTAGAAACTTAGAAAACTGAAAAGCAGTTAAGTAAGCCCCACTACACAGTACATATCAGCACCATTAATACCATCCATCTCAATTTCAATTATGTTATCGATTTAATTTTGACCAACTTTTTGTAAAATTTGCACCATCTTTCATATTATCATATATATATTTTAAGGAAAAAATATCTGTTCTTTTTAATAACACGAGTTGTGTTATTTCACTCCACAATGAGGTGAGACTCACATCTTTATTTTTTTTGTCCACTTTCTCTCTGCATTATCTATCTCTTTCTCTCAATGACACAACTTTACATCTTTTAAAATGATATATATTTCTCCATTATTTTAATTTTGATACTTTGATATAATATATTAAAAAAAGATTATATTTACAAAAAATTTATTTAAAAACTTTTACAAACTATAATATGTCTCATTGATAAGATATTTTTAAATAAAATCTTGCTAATAATAAATAAATAGTATAGTTTATAAATTTATAAAAAAAAAATTTATCAATAGAACATACACTGACATAACAGTTACATGACACAGAAGTAGCAGAAATATTGGCTATGTGTACCAGGTGGACCAACCAGAGTCCAACATTTGGGATTGTTAACTACTGAAAAAGCATGGTTGGTTTCTGTTGCATATATATTCTCAAACTCCAACGTTAATCAGGGTCACCCTTTTCTACTTGACGGTTTTATATCCATATAAGACTTATATATACCGTAGAGAATCTAACATGGACTCTTGAAGAAACACAGAGGTATTGGTTGTGCCTCTTGGAACTCCAAACTAATATTCAGTTCATATTATTATAGTAAAATATAGCCACCAAAGTACGCTAACCCATTTTTTTCTTTCTTATTCTTTTTGTTGAAATCTCACTCATTTCTAAAAGGTCTTTTTGTGTTGCAAAAGGGTTTACGGTGATCAATCTTTTTATGTAATATATTTTTTTTTGTTCATATATGGTGTGCCTTTGTTATGGTGGCTGGTGAAGGTGAAAACTGAAATCTGTTTTTTGTTTTTGTGTTGGTTGTAGCTGGATTGGAACAAAGGGAAAGTGAACCTATTTGTGAGTAGCAAAAGAACAAGGTTGCAGCCAACACCGATGCCGTTCAATATTTTTCAGGACAAAGGTGGATTCCCCCGGATTATATTGACTGAACCAAATGGTTCATCAGCTGAGGTTGGTTTCAGCTTCTCTGTTTCTCTCGTGATTATTGTCTAAAGGGACCTTTTGTTGTGGTAAACTGTAAAGTAGATTTAGTTTGCCGCTGTCTCTGGCGTAAATCCTCATAGAGGTTGAACAGGTCTGCCTTAACCCTGGCGGGTTACATACTGGTGTCTCCCCTGCCAAAACTTTGAATACTTAAAAAAAAAAAAAAATGTGATTTCCTCACATGATATTTTATGCTCAAATTATGCTTTGAATTTGATGGTTTAATTATGGATTGTGTGGTTTATGGTCAACTTTAGAAATAGTTTATAGAAGCTCAAGTTGGCAATTACCTACTAACTTAAAAAATTTTGTACTCAACACTATTTGGACCAATATGATTCTAGTTTTAAAATAAAGCCAACCATGGTTTATCAATATTGATCAGATATGGCAGCAGTAATTTCACTTTGTGCAGTTCTCAATGGATTAAAATATATGGTTTCAGGTGCTTCTGTATGGAGGGCAGATTGTTTCTTGGAAGAATCAACGGAAAGAAGAACTGCTTTTCATGAGTAGGAAGGTAAACTCGAGATCTGATTAAGGGGGAACAAGCTCCTCACCACTTGAATAAATGATTGTTGGTGAACTCGTGATAGCAATATAATATAGTATATGATTAGCTGATAAATCAATAGCTCTGGTTATTTGATAGTATGTAACATATAGTCCTTTCAATGTCCTTAGTTATCTGAATATTAAAAACATTCATAATAAGCACAACATTGAAAGGAAAAATTAATGGTTGAAGCTAAATTCATGTTTTTTTCTCTACTTTATTGTCAATCTTGAAGCATGATTGAAGCTCAATTTTCTTGTTAATTCTCATTATATTCTGTGTTTATTTTGCCTTGAATTTCTTATAAGAAATTAAGGATGTGACTTGCATGCATTTTCCCCTTCATTTTGTTAAGTTTCCTTGTTTAAATTATTTTCATTAACTAGGATAATTTATGCATACTTAATGCCATTTATGGGGATTTTTCTACTGAATAGGCTAACTGGAAACAACCTAAAGCAATCATCAGAGGAGGTATATCAGTCTACTTTCCACAGGTTAGTTTTCATCACACTAATGGAAACATATTTGACTTCTGTTTTTTCTGAAGTCTTGCATTTTCAACTACAATTTGTGTTGCAGTTTGGTGATCTTGGTTCACTTGAACAACATGGATTTGCAAGAAACAAGTTATGGTCATTGGATAGGGACCCTTCACCTCTACCTCCACTAGACAATCAATCATCTGTGGATTTGATATTGAAGTCAACAGGGGTTGACTTTAAGACACCCTGTAGGTATGGATTCAAACTGTGTTTGCTTCTTTTTTTCAATTCCCATCTCACTCATTAAGAATGAAGTGTAATGTTGAAGGGAACAATCAAATATCTAAACCTGTACATTTTTGTTTGGCTGTTTCTGCAGTTTTGAGTTCAAGCTTAGAATCTCTCTCAGTGCTGGGAAGCTCATTCTGATCCCTCGAGTCAGAAACACTGATAATAAAGCATTTTCATTTACATTTGCACTGTGCAACTATTTATCTGTATCAGATATCAGGTGTGTTATATATAGATTAACATCTTATTTTATTTCACTTTCAAATCATCATTGTTGTTTTCTTGCAATTGTTTTGTGCTGCAAAAGTTTTTAATTTCCATTAGTTTTTCACATTTTTACTTTTACAATTAGACCATCATGCCATAATAGTCTTTTTTGGACCCTATGGTTGCTTGCTATGACTCAAACAGATAAGTTTGAAAGATCTTGCTAATTAATTATGTCTTTAAGAGGGTTGAATGAATCTACAGTGAGGTGCGTATTGAGGGATTGGAGACCCTTGATTACTATGACAATCTGATGAACAGATCAAGGTTCACAGAACAGGCAGATGCAATTACATTTGATGGCGAGGTATAAATTCATGTTCTCCATTCAATTATGTTTGACAAAATGAACATCAATCAGAATATATATATATATATATATGGAGAATGTTTTGTTTATAAACTCTTACAAACTATACTATGTACTCCCGGAAGTACACTAGGTTACACTATGTATTTCCCGGGAGTACATAGTATAATTTGGAAAAATTTATAAAAAAATTTGTAAATGGATTATTCCTATATATATATATATATATATGGGTTCATCGGGTGTCATGTCACATGATATAAGATTTTGTCCCGAGCAGTACATAATTATAATATTAAAGTTATTTTTTTTTTCTCTCTCCACGTCTGCCGACAAGTTTCTGAAAAGTTTATGAAGAGAAAAAAAAAGTAACTTCAATATTATAACTATATACTCCGGAGTGCATAGTTATAAGGGAGTGAGAGTGCAAAACCTTATATCATATAACAGGACAAACAATAAACCCTATATATATATATATAATCCTTCCCTATATATTATGATTTGATTTTCTCATGTTTGGAATATACAAAAATACTTCTTTCAAGTGTTGTCTAAGGACAGTTTTGGTTATCTTGTAGACGGACAGGTTGTACTTGCGCAGCCCAAATAAAATTGCCATCATAGACCATGAGAAGAAGAGAACTTTTGTACTCCAGAAGAATGCAATGCCAGATGCAGGTAATATTATTAGTTAAGGGTGAAAATTTGTGTTCTATTTGGCACTCACATTTTTATATTTTATTTGTTATTTTGATCTACCTTTGATACAAATAGGACAGTATTTCTGACTTAATTAATATGTGATGAGAGTGCAGTGGTATGGAATCCATGGTCCAAGAAAGCCAAGGCTATCCCTGATTTGGGAGATGATGATTACAAGACCATGATATGTGTGAATTCTGCAGCTATTGATACCCCAATTCTCTTGAAGCCTTCTGAAGAGTGGAAGGGTTATCAGGAGCTCTCTACTGTTTCATCAAGTTATTGCAGTGGACAATTGGATCCTCGCAAGGTTCTTTATGGCTTTCACTGACATAGTTAATTTAGTCAATGGAGATTTATATGGACTTTGGTGTACACTATACAGTGCACATGCACTAGTTTTGTCCATGGTGTTCCTCTTCATAGGACAGAAATCAGCTGTGCTTGAATATCATGCTCATACTGTAAGATTAATATGCAATTCTTACAGTATTATCCATTGGGTTGAGAACTTTGAATTTTTTATAAAGATCTTTGGCACTGGACTTTGAATTCACAACATGAAAGTATACACATAGGACATTCTCAGTGGCTTCCTTCATGTGATTTGGGCAATGATTTGAAATGGAAAAGAATACTTTTTAGTCATTGTCGCATATTCATATTCCAATGGCATGACTGATTTAATTTTTCTTAATTAGGATTATTAGATCAAGTGATCCAATGACCTTATAGCGTAGTTAATGCCACATTAGATTAAATAACATGATCGCAAATAACATGACCTTATGCACCAACTAAAAACAAATAACAAGGTCCTCTAAATAATGAGGAATTAATAGAGCTTGAATCGAGCACAAAATCGTGTTTCGGTGCTACATACCCTTTCACGAAATCAAAAAGAAACTAGTTTTCAAATAATGCAGAAGAGAGCCCCAACATAAAAAGGAAAAATAATAAAATGTTTTCATTCTGCACCTTATGAAATCGGAAGGTTGGAGCTTGAACTAGAACATAATTTGATAGATATCACTATTACATAGAGAAAAAGTTGTATACAATGACAACACAATCCTCATCTAAAAATATAAACAGAATACAAATATTTGTCTTCAAATTATTTCTCACAATTTGACTGATTAACATTAATAAAGGGGGAAAAAAAAACTAAATGTAATAAAGAGAGACAATTTTATCACCCCCTGAATATTGCAAAATAAGACCAGCAAGAAACAGGTACTGAAGGAATCCTTAATTTAAAATCCAACCATGGAATATATGTTTGATCCATTCTCCATAGATTATGTTAAGACTGTACAATTAAACATGAAATGAATTTAGTGAGACAGACATGAAAACATATTATTCCCCGTCTTCCTCATCTTCACCATCTTCAGCAACTCCAGCATCATCTCCAATGCCTTCAAGTAGTTTTTCAGCATCCTCCCCCAATTCCAGCAATCTAGCACTAAGTTTTTTCACCTTGCTTTGTTCTTGCCCGAGGCATACAAATAGATCACTCAGCTCACCCTCAGTCTCCTCCTGAGCTGCTTCCCTTGCTTCAGCTTTTATTGCCTCCACATCTGGGAATGTTGAGAGCCCTTCTCTCTTCAGTGCTTTCACCTCATGCTCCAGTTGGAAGTTAGATTGCTCAAGACTATTGTAGGCATCAGACAGACTCCTTAGATCAGCTTCCGTCTTTCCAGCTAAATTCCTATACATTATTGCCTCTGATTCAACTTTGGACTTTTCTGCCTTAAGCATCTCCAATCTTTGAGATGCTTCTTGGAAATCTTTACGTAGTGTCTCTATTTGGACATTGTCTGAGCCCCCACTCGCTCTTTGCTCAGACTGGAAACTACTACCTGTCCTAGCCATGTCCTCAGCCAAAGCAGCATTTTGAACAAGGAGATCCTGAAATGATGACAACAAGAAAGAATCGCCAAATCAAATGCTTATCAAGACTAGTCAAACAACACATTCTATGTAGATATTTGTCAAGTGCACAGACTCTACAGTCCTATATACTTCCTGTTCTCGTAATGGGCTCTCCCTCACAATGGGATAAAACAAATCAAAGTAATAATTATTATTATTATAATAAGGTATTATTAGTCAATAATGGATTCAATGTGAAAACCATCAGAAACAAACATGACTTGCTGAACAAATCAAACAAAGATGTAAGTTAACAGCAGTACATCCTAGCAAACACTATAACAAAAATGTTCTTTGTAATCTTACCAGCTGCATACGATTCAAAACCAACTGCAGAATCTCAGTTTAAGCACATGATAATGCTAGTTACAAACCACAATTAAAAAAGAGCAAACCCCAGTGCACAAGGCTTTGCCCTTTTTTAATTGTGGTTTATAAACCACACAATTAAATGCTCTGAAAATTTGAAGGATGCTTTTAGTACATTCAACCTGCATCTTCCTATTTATAGTAAGGTAGACTACCTAAAAGAAAAAGATTCATGACTTATCCTCTTTAAAAATTTTAAAGAGGAAAAGATAAACAAATAATACCTGTATCTCAGAGTACTGCTTCTCAACAAAAGCTTTCAGCCGCTTTATATACTCTCCATCACTTTCACCATTCTTCTGCTCTAATTCTGCTGGCACTTCTTGCACCTTGATTTTTTGATGACTATAAACCTCCACAATCTGTTCTCTAATATCTACCTCCAGTCTTTTGACAAGATTCACAAAGCAAGAATCCAAGATTGAAGTGAGAATTGGATGATCTAAATTTTTCTTTTCTGACAAATTATTGTCATCTACATCTTCAACATCTGCCATGCTAGCTGCTGAAGATCTCGTGAATAATTTATGGGTGAGTGATGACTCCACGCTAACAAAAATAAAACTTTTCTGCATCTCATCAAACTTTAAAAAGTATGAACTAAGTCCAACTTTCTGACTTATTATATCAACAATGGCAAATGCATCTTTTCTGCTATCCGTGGATTTATTATAGATCACACATTCACCCAAGACAACTGCCGCAAAACCCCTTATACACACTGTTTCTGACAAATTTGAAACCAGCTCAAGAAGTAAAGTAACATGTGGGCGAGCATCTAGGAAGCAGTGCACTGCACCAGGGCAATCTGCTAGCCAGGTAACCAGTAATTTCAAGATAATGGTTTGAACATAAGAGTTTCCTGATGCACTAAACTTTTTGTCTTTGGATTTTATGGAATAAGCAAGGGCCAAATATTTCACCATTCGATGCATTAGTGGCTCTGGAGCTCCTAAAGATTGCATGGGTGCCTCAATTTCAATTCGTAAAACCTGCAACTCTTCTCATTAGATTTCTTCGAACAAAACCAAAATTTTTGTTTTACCCTTTCATAATCTCACTGTCCATACTATCACTACATATTTAACGTTTTTGGTAAAACATCAAGTGCCAAAGAAACACGAAATGGATAAACACTACTGGGGCATAGAAAGAAAGAAAAGCAGCAATTATGAAGTTATAGGCAATTCCAAAAAATTCTAAACATCGCATCTTATATGCATAAAGTTCCACTTACAAAAGAAAAACTATGAATAATTTGTGTGAGAAACCATAGAAAATATCAACTGCAAAATTTGGGTTATCTTTTAAGTAAATGAACAAGACCATTACAAACCGGGCAAGTTGCATTTCCAATGAACCAGTTAGGTAAAACAAATTACAAAATATTATAAAAATGTAAAAGAAAAAAGAGGGAAAGGACGGGTATGAAGTATGCCTTGTGAAACATTCATACATATGAAGCAAATCAGATACACATTCACCATCACCAAGAAACACATGTACCCAAAGGCAGTGCCAGACCTCCAGGTTGAGTAATTATGAACGCTAACATTTTTCTAATATCACATAAAAACTTCTCACACAGTGCAGATTACTTTAAATGTTCACCCCCATTAAATCTATTTAATCTGATTATTTCTTATCAACAATTGTCCTGTAAACAAAAGAAGTTTTATACTGCAGATATAAGTGCACCGGCGGGAAAAATAAAGCCAACAAGATATAGCAAGCAAAAGGCCCAATTACCTAGGCAAGAAATTGTGATGTATTTGGCTCTGTATCTTACACGAGCAAAATGCTAAAAGCATTGAAGAAATATAAACTACCCAATAGAGTCACAAAACTTCCATCCAAATACTAATAGATGGAAAGAGTGGGGGACACCGATTAAAAGAGATGATATAAGCAAGAGACCGATTAATTCCTAAGGCAAAAAACAAAAACTCAGCTAATTTCTCAATTTTTAATAAGCTATTGCATGCCAAAGAAATTATCAAATTTTTATGCATACAATTTAGTTTATTGGTATGATTACTTTTTTATTTTCTAGTAGTCCTATCTTGTTATAGGATAGAATGATGATTTCTTTCTTTGATTTAGTCCCGAACGCAAACTAATTAAACAACTGCAATTTTTCATAATATTTTTTTAGAAAAGCTCCTTAAAAGTAGGATGTCGAGGCAAGAGGAGCGTCATTGTGGTTTAGACAATTTTCTACTCCCTTTTAAAGAGTAAAAGAAATTTTTTTGGGTTTGGAAGGAAAAAGAAATTTGATACCAAATTCCCATGTGGTAGAATACCTTTCTATAGTAGTAACAATCTATAGATTGGAATTTTATCATGTTATAATTTAAAATAGCATGAGTACATTGATTCTTGTCTTATAAAAGTTAGTCACAAAACAAAAATCATTTAAGCATAAAAATTAACCCCAATGGAACTGGGATCCTACGTTTGCAAAAATTGGTTGTCGGATAAAGCTAAAAAAACAATAAGTGGGTAACTATGCATACCCTTTCCTTGCATTGGAGATTGTCCTTCAATATATGAGATAGAACACTAGCAGCTCTGCAACACGTCTACATTTTTAACACAATGTTAGCCAGATAGTCCTCACACAATAATTTCATTGTACGGACAAAATATCAAAACGCCATAGTTTATTTGAATTGCCACCAACAATTCTGCTGGCATTAGCTTGCAATTCAAATCTGAAATATACATAAAAAACATCACATACCTCAAGATCACCATCATTTTCACCCAAAGTGAGACCATGTAATAGCATGCTGAAAGAGAAACAATTGACAATCTTCAAACTGATTGAATATAGCATATTAATAAAAGTGCAATAATTTAGGATACATACATAAACAAAGGATTGATATATCAAAGAAATTAAATCTCACATTATCAAAATATTATAAATAAGTGCAGTCATTAAATGACAACCAACAAAACAAACCTTCCAAAAGACATATTGACATCCTCCTCAAGGGGTGCATTAGTCATGGAATACGGCTGTGGAATTAGTGTAGACGCCAGCATTGATTGGCCATCAGCATTTTTCTGATTTAGATAAGGTTAATCAAAATAGGAAAAACAAAAGAAACAGAAATGAGACATATGTAGTAAAAAAAATATTAATATGTACTTATCAAAATTTTATAACTCCTAAATTATGTAATATATATGGTGACAAGGAATGCTTATAAGGAACAGATCAAGAAAGAAGTATGCATAACCAACCTCACAAAAGCTTTTGAAAACATAATCAGCTGCAATGAACTCTTGCATGCTAGAAGTCCTCAAAATGATTCGAAGTATAGAGTTCAGCGCAGGTTCAACTTGTGGCTCCTCTCCAAGAACTTTGCTAGCAAGAAGATCAAGATTCTTTGAATCCCCAGTAATCAGATCACCAATACATCGCATTGCCTAACAAAGAATAAGTTTAACACTATAAACTGAGCACCCCTTCATACTTCTTCATAACAAAAAAATTTCTTATAAACTAAGAATTTCAGAACAAACAAAGAGTAAATCAGTGCCACAGAATAAAAAATGGAAATGACACTACTACTATAACTAAATGAAAATGCTCTTTTGAACGGTATGTGAATCAAAAGTGAAATGTATGCATTGATCATTTTGTAACTCAAGTGCACTCCAAATTCAACTGAGTCATCGATAGCAAGACTTGTTTTTGACATAATTTTACACAAGGGGTCTAGAACAGCAACTACTATCAACCAAATAAAAGGATATCGTTTTCTCATTCATTACTTATGACATCAAACACAGCAGTCATATACAACCATATCTGGATGTCATGTGTAATGTACAGAATGAAAGATAACAATGTAAGCAAGAAAAAAAAAGCCTATTTCTTTTTGTAATAAAAAAAAAACCACTCCCCGTTAAACCTGACTAGCAAGTGTGGGGTGGATGTAACCTTGTACGCAGCCTTACCCTTGCATAATTGCAAAGAGACTGTTTCCTGGATTTGAACCCATGACCTTTCAGTCATGAAAGAACAGTTTTACCACTGTTCCGGTTCGCCCTCTTATTTCTTCCTTATTTCTTTTTGTAATACAATTAAAAAAATTATAATTTTATTACAGATATTTTGTATTAGAGCTAAATACATCAATACATTGTGTGAGATAGAGGAAAGTTATCTTACCTCACAGCGAACAGCAACAGGTACCCATTGGCTTTCAACACCCAATACTAACAAGTGGTCCAATACCTTTTTCTGCAACCAAGTCCACAAAGCAGAAGTATAAGATCACCAGATAGCTATTTTTGCAATCATCATGAGACTAAGTTCTTGACAAACCTGAACGAGAGTTGTCTTATTTGTCTGTTTATTCATATCTTTCCCAGGATCTGCCTCAGAACCTCCCTTTAATAACAATTTAATGGTTTCTATCGCACTGGATAGATTGATTGTCTACTGGCATGGTGTTTATAACATGAGTTAGCTATAAGGCTTCACTAATAGCAAAAACTAAAGTAAAAAATTTGAAAGAATCTAACCTTTTCTTGAGTAAAAGTGTATGTACTTCCTCTCAGCTTCAAAATTGATATCAATGAATCAAGTCCTACAGTCTCTCTTAATAGTACCTGAACCATACGTAGTTGAAATCATAACTAGGATTCGAAATGAATAAACACAACAGAGTCAACAAACCTGATTGGATGCATTACTACGAAGCAAATTGTTCAACAATTCAAGGCAGTCCTGTACAGTAACCTAAGAATTAGTATCTAGACCAAAAACTATATGAAGTTCAATGATGCTCAGAATATAATTGGATATTTAAGATTCAGATATGAAAGCCTTGGCCAACAATGAAAATTCAATTTTCAACACCTAATACAAACAAAAGATGACAAATAATACAAATTTGACTACATATGTTTCATTTCTTCACCTTTTGCTTTTGTTTTTGTTTTTCCTATTTTGATTTGTCTTATCTAAATCAGAAAATATGATTGGGTAATGGAAACAAAATTGTGCATAAACATGTCTGTGTGCATATTGATTTGTAACCAATATTAGCTCATAATAAATAAAAATTGAAGCAGGCAAGCTCTCTGAAAGACTTACCAACAGCACTAGTATAACATGACTCACTTGCCATTAACATACTTTTATATGTATTTTTTTCAAATAAAATATAGGTATATGAAACATAGGCAGCTTTAATTTGCAAGCTCTAAGTAGACCATATCACCATAACATAATCATGGATTAATATCTTATTATCTTACATCATGTAGCTCAAAAAGAAAGTTCAATAAAGTACTGTCATAGATTAACTATGCATCACCTGCACAACAACGCCACCATCCGAATTTCCCTCCTCTCTTATGATACTGAAAATCTTCTCAAATGCACCTTCAAAGACGAGAATCTTTTGAATCTCCTATAATCATTAAATATATTTAGATGACAAAATTTTATCACCCAGTAAAAAGAATAAGCTAAAAATTTAAAATAAAATAAAAGCTGAAGTGGGGAAAAAATTACTATCAAAGCAAAAAAGGCTACCTCGGCTTCACGCGTCAGGTGAGTAAGAAGCAATAAGGCCTCATTCCTTATTACCTGCAAGGTAAACCTTGATCATTTTCCCAGTATCATAACAGCACACCATCAACATTCTCAAACAGAATTAGCAGATTCAAGGATTTCTCTCAAAAAGAGGATCTATAAACAAAACATATCAGAAGATTTCAAATGGTAAATATTTGATAATCTAAAGAATTAGATTGCCCCCCAAATAATTATAAGAGCAAAGATTAAACAAGTACATTTTGTATAGACATGTGACAAAAATCAACAATTAAGTATGAGAAGGTTGCAGAGATGAATCAGATGAATACGGAGCTTTCAAGTTTTGTACCTCACGATCCATAAGCATGTCCATTAGCCGAGTTATACCACGAGGGATGGCCAATATAGCTTCCTGTAACCTGAAGAGGAAGTCAGCAAGGGTGCTTTCCAAGCTAGATGATTTAACAAATTCAGGAATTAAACCAAAATCAAAGCTAAAAAACTAATACCTCTGTGGAGAATTGGTGACAAGGGCAGTCAATATTTGCAGAGTATAATATCGTACATAGAAATCATCCTCTTCCTGTCAAAGTACCACAAAGGAAAAATGACTAAGAAAATATTATGATTTATATGCATAAGCCTAGAAGTCAAGGAAACTTCCAGTGATATAATTGAGAATACATGCCATGATTTTAGTAAAGAAATTCTTACCAACAAACTTAGAAGAAGAGAGATACTATCTGCTTCTCTAGAAAGTAAATCAGTGTTCATCAAAGCTGGCCGAACTTCATTAGTTGATCCTTTTGCATGATAAATAGGAGTCAGTGCACCTACCATAGTTTCCAGGGCACCACGAACCTGCATGGATATATTTTCCATTTAACACACTGTTGGGACTGGATATATTAAAAGCAAATGATACAAATTTAGGGAAAGAAATCCATCTGACAAGAAAAAGGGTAGACAAAGATGCAAGGAATGTCAGCAAGACCATAATAGTGAACTGTTTTCATTCAATAACCGCAAACAAAAACCTTCCCAATCTAACTGAACCCACGTCCATCAATAAATGAAATTAGCACAGCCAACACATGATACCCAACAAAGTAAGTTGATGATTGGGGTACCACATTGGCGATCTAAAATATCTTCAAAAACAAAAAAAACTATCAAAGAAAAATAAAGGCCACTACTGAAGAGAATATCATAGAAGTATGGAACCCATGCATAGCTGACTATAACAATTTCAGAATGTAAGAAGTCAGCAACTAAGTTAACTGAAGAAGCTCTAAGCTTCACAGAAAATTCAGATACTGAACATGAGTAAGGATATATTAACTTACACCTGACAGATTCAATTTGGTACATAAAAAGATGTTCCTAAAGTAAAGAATGGCTACAACTCAAAATTTAACACCATGAACTAGATTATGAATCTAATATTTGAACTGTTGAAAAACAAGCTCGCACATTTCACTTTAATTTTTTATTTGATTTTTCTTTTGTTGTCGACTTATTAAGACTGAACTTGATGATCTGGATCCTAGTAACACAAAGAAACAACAAAAACAATTAGACAATAGACAATACAGGAAAGAAAGTTTTGTCACCATCTCAACATCATTACGTTCTTCCTTTAAGACGTTTAGCATTATAGGAAATCCTGCAGAGATGTATCAAACATATTACATAAGACAAGAGACAAAAAAATAAAACAATTTATTTGAGAGATAGGATGTACCCATTGCCCCAAATGCCAACTGAGAAGCTTGACTTTCTGAGACAATAGCCTGAAGCTCAGTAATAGCATTTCTCCTGTCCTCTGATAGTTTACCATTGCTTATCCGGTCAAGCAAGCGCTCAACATAGCTATTGAGACAAGCCAAAGATAAGGAACATAGCACTCAGTATAAATAGATAGATCAAACAACAGAAAATTAAAAGAAATGAAATAAAAATGCCACACTGGGATAATTGAAATCTATAAAATATAGTTAGGGAAACTAACTTACGAAATCAAAATAGCCAGCAACGATATATTGCACCAAGAAATAAGACTGAAGAAAATTAAAATATATATAATATGCAAGGAAGCAGATAGAAGTCAACAAGCAATGAAATTTAATTTCAACAAACAATAACAATATAATTAATGGGCAGACACCAGCAAGGAGCAAATGAAAATGATTCTAAAAACCACTTCAAACCATCATAATTCAGATATAGAAGAGTAGAAGACCATTAGTACTCCTAATTCTCATGAAGCAAAATTACTATAACACAGAATACATGGCCAACCAAGTTAATATAGAATATTTAATAGTAACCTGCATATTAAATTCTAAAAATATATTCTAATCAAGTGTTTTTTCTTCAAATAATTTTAATTAAATATACAGCATTACAGCCAAAAACAATTTTATAATTCATGAACTAAGAGTAAAGCAATGAGCAATAATGTAGGAACATATGAGATATGACACGTAATCATGAGATCAAAGTACAACAATTCCACCAATGTGTTTTAAAATACGGCATCTTTTTCACAATTACGTTGGAGAATATTCTGAGAGAAATAAAAAGGATCATAATTACAAAAGCATGTATTACGCTTGTGATTTGTGAATAACCTTGTCATAGAATCTTAAAGATGTCCGTAAAAAGAAATTTTGAACATTGCAAGATTCATTCATTTGGTGCATAGAAAAACAGTTTGGGATACCCAACGAATCGACATTGCACTCAAGTAATCAACAAGACGAAAGAAGATTACATATGCAGCAGTACATGTTCCTCATATTGCATAACATAGTAAGAGAATCTTAAGAACATTTAAAAATCAAAATGAAAAAAAAAAAAAAAAAAACTTTACCTATCTACATTTGAAGAATTCTCGTTGCCAAAAACAAGCCCAACAACCCCCTGCACAAAAATCAATACATTAATTGATTTCTAAACAAGAATAAATTACCATAACCTCGACTTGCTCGCTATCAAACAAAAAAAACATTGAGACTGAGATACATATCTTAAACTAGAAAATTCACAAAATCAATTTGAACAGACTCCTCAGGATCAATTTTTACCTTGTAACCAGACATCAAATCCATTTTCATAGATCACAGAGTGCTGCAGAATCCTTGAAGAAGAAGAAAAAAAATGGGGAAACCAACCAAATATGATTCAATTCACAATGTTCAAAATCAAAATATAACTTCATCAATGAGGATTTATGAGAACCCTAAAAATGAAAAGGAGAGAAGAATAGAAGAAAAGGTACCGATGATATGAAAAGCTGGTTTATTTGACAAGATTTTCGAGCTTGAGTCGAGTCTGTTCAACTTCGAGTTTCTGTGCTGACACTCAGGGGGTGCATTGGGATTGTTTTTGGAAGAAAAAAAATATATATTGGATTGTTATTTAATTAACATTTTAAAGGATTGAAAAAAAAAAAAAGACACGTGTTATTCGATTAGGATTTTAAAAAATTATTTTAATGTCTCTCCAAATTCGTAAATCCATCGATATTCAATTAGGATTTTAAATAAAGAAAAAACAATTTTATAGTGTCCGATGATTTTAATGAATTTTTTATTGATGTGGATTTCGTAAGACTTTTTAGTGAGAAATATAAATAGTATGTTTCTCTTATCCTAACCTTCTACTGCAGTGTCTACTTCCTTTGGCTGGTTGACCCGCCCGAACCCTGATTATGCCATAAGTAGGGATGTGCATAGGTCAAATCGAATCGACTTTTTTCAAAAACCGAACCGAATTGGATTAAGTTGTTTGATTCGAAATCGATCCTATTTTGAAAAGAAAAAAAAAGTAAAAATTTAAAAAAAAAATTATAAAAATCAATTTGGTTCGGTTCTTAAACTGGTTCGGTTCATGAACTGGTTCTTCATTGGTTCGATTCATGAATTGTTTTTAAAAACTAATTATTTTAAGGACGGTTCGGTTCATGGTTCGGTTCAATTTTTTGGTTATTTTGCACACCTTGGTCATAAGAGCTTCGTCAAAGCTCAAAAATAGCAAATTTTTTAGCGATTTTCATCATAAAACAACCAACCAACAATATTTTAATATAATTTATTTCAAAAACAGCAAAATTTTTGAGATTTTGGAATTTTAAAAAATAATTTTTCAAGCTATGAGTCGAGATTTTTCTTTGCACAAAAATGTATGATTTTTGTATTAAAAATAGGAAAATGTATTTGTCATTTTAAATGA
Organism: Gastrolobium bilobum; assembly: GCF_033153095.1. NCBI lineage: Eukaryota > Viridiplantae > Streptophyta > Magnoliopsida > Fabales > Fabaceae > Gastrolobium > Gastrolobium bilobum. Next base: position 45,803 of record NW_026896748.1, on the reverse strand, counting down.
CATAAAGTTATGTCATTTTAATAGAGAGATACACACAAAATAATTTTTTTATAAAAATTTAAATTAAAAAAAAATATCACTCACTTTCTCTCCCATGATTTTCATTTCTTGTATCTATCTATCTCCTAAAATTCTTAGAAAATCTTTGGGGGCCAGAGGACGTGCCTCTGTCCTCGAAGGGGGGATTAGTCTCATCCTTCCTCCGGTAGCGAAGCTCAATGCACTCGTTGTTCCAATGAGGAGCTAGCCTTCGGGTCGTACTCCGAGGACAGGGTGACCATAGGAAGTTGAATGGGGATACCCTCCAGGTTATACCAAAAAAAAATTTAAAAATAAAAATAAAATGACAAACATCAAACCCTTAAAAATAACATAAATTAGAGGAAAAATAACAGGGTAACTAAAACCCTCAAATCAATTTTCGTTTTATATCAATGGAACACTATCAATTTAAAGAAAGATTAAAGCTTTCATAATATGAAATCTATATTTCGTAACAATACATTTATGAATGAAATTCCTTCGCTATAGAAAACGATTTCAAACAATTTTTGTGTCAATAAATAACTAAAAACTTATTTTTCAAAAGCCCCAAAGCAATTTAAGGTTTCAATTTATCGTTTGAAAATAATTTGATACATTTTTTATACTTTCATGTAATAAAACCCAGAAATTCATATTCTAAATTTTCTTAGAATACAAAATGAAAACATACATATGATATATAATTAGAAAACTCTCATCACATAGAATAAAAATCTCAAAGTTTTCAAGATCAATTGCAAAAAATCGAAACAAAATTTTATCATGAACTTTAGGTTCTGTATGAAAATTTAGAATTATTTTAATAAATAAATAAATAAATTGAGTTTTATAATCATATGTGTTTTAAAAACCTCACCCACCCCCCGGGTCAACCATGACCCCTCCCCTCTGATGGTTGGGGTCACAAGTTGGACCCTATATGCATATCGACCCATCCGACCCCAAAAATTCGGTCGGATTTCAGTGACTCACGGGTCAGAGGGTCGAAAGGGGTCACTGCATGTTTTTTTTTCTCTTTAAAATTCTATGAAACATCATCATTTTATAAATAAAATAAAATAAAAATGCTTGCAAACCTAAATCTAATTGTTCTCTTCTCTCTCAATGACCTAGATGTCTTCAATCTTCACCTCGCTGCGGTGAATCTTGTAGAAAAGATAAGAATTTTACACATTCAAATAAAATTCTTACGGTCATCGATTGAAAACAAAAGTTCATTCTTACTTCCTTTAAATTTTTCTTTGTTAGGGACCTTCTCAAAAGAGGAAGAATCAGGTCAGCGTAGTGACCCCATTAGAATATGAGTTTTGTACTTTGGTATCTTGATACTTTAATAAGGTTGTGTAATATCGACTTGTGGTTGCAATTGGTGAATTATGTTAAGTATATTTTGAATTTTTGATGATTGGTGATTTATTTTTTAATATTTTCATATAGGATATATATATATATATATATATATATATATATTTAATATACAAAATCGGGTCAGCGTAATGACCCCGTGACCCCTCGGTTGAACACGTGACCCCTGACCCCTGACCTCGGTCGGGTCGATGGCCTGACCGGGTTTTTAAACACTAGCTCTAATGCCAAATGAAGAAGATAATTTTCAACTCATTGATGAAATCGAAGAACAGAAACGAGAAAATGTTAATCCGTGGAGGACTAGTATAGCTTTAGATATGTTGAGAGTTGTTGTTTAGTAATTTTGAATATTTGTTAAAACTTATATTATGTTTTAATAATTGAGAATATTATATTAGGTTTTACTTTTTTTTATTAATATCATTGCATTTCTATGTTATTTTTTATTAACTCTTGTAATTTTAAATGTTTATTAAAAATTCATATGACTTTAAAAAAAATTATAAATCTATATTATCCTTTCGAATCTTCTAAATTCTATTAAAATTCTTTAAAGTCCAATCTTATAAAATATTGATTGTAAAAAAAATTATTTGAAAAAGTATTTAAAGTCCTTCCAATTCTATAAGATTTTTTATCTCAAAAAAAAAATCTTTTAAAATCTTAATCCAATACATCCCGATTATTTTCATTTCACCATTCACCACCCAAGCAAGCTCTACAGAGAGAGAAACCGACAAAAGCCCACGGATGGTTAAGATTGGGCAATATCTGGAAAATAAGCCCATGGGCCCCTCCACTAAAGTTCTATCTGTTTTTTTATATCTAAAAAGGCCGCGAAGAAAATGAAAGATGAGCTTCAACTACAGCTACGAGCTAAAACCCATGGGCCATGATCTAGGCCTGATGATTGAAAAGGAAACCATGATAATTTTCTCATATTCCCAAACAGAAATGGTTATCTTTGAATAAACTACAACTTCAAACGATACAGATTATTTTACAAAAATTGGTTGAAAATGGATTAAGTTAACAGAAGAGATTAAAAAAAAAAAAAAAGAGATGGAAGTTATATTTATAAAACAAAAATTTTACATATTAGAAAGATAAAAGCGCACATCTAGCATAAGAATATAAAATCCGTTGAGTTGTACATGAATTTGTGTTTAAAAAATTGTTAATATAAGTCTACAACTCTCCTATGCTACAAAAAGCTAAACAAAAATATAAATATTATTTCACCAAAAAAAAAATATTTAAAAAGGGTAATCACTGCGATGTTTTCAAGTTTCTTTATAACGTTGTAACAAACGTGTTTTCAGGGGGTGTTTGGTACGCGGAATTCTTCAAGAATCTCAGGAAACTGAATTTTTCTAAATTTTAAATTTACGGATATTATCATAAATTAAATATAAAAATCATATTTTTGAAAATTGAAATTTCCGACTAAAAAAAAATTCCTGTACCAATCGTGTCCTTAGTGCAAACTGTAAGGTAGAAATTTGTCTTCTCCATGCACTTTTTCTTGTACGTGATGCTATATTGCTTTCCACGATCTTTGTTTATGTACACTTTCTTGCGGCTAGGCTACTTTTTCTCTAATCTAGGCACTGAATCAAAAAAAACCTCGGAACACTATTCTTCTTGTCGACTAGTTTAGAGTCACTTTATGCTCTCTCGTGTTAAGAAAGTAATAACTACCATTAAAAAAATTTCATTACTTAACACTTTAAGATTTTAGGTTAAATTAATTATTTATATGGTATTAGAGTCTTAATGATTATGACGTTAAGAGTTCGATTTTCATCATTTCCACTTTCAAGTGGAATTGGTTCTGTATAATATCTATGTTCTATGTCCAAAAAGCTTTTACATGAGAAAATATGGTAGAGAATAATATAAACTATTAAAAAGATCATCATCTAATATCTTACAATTTTGGATTATATTAATTCTTTTTTTTTTTTAGTATTTCTACTAATCGATTCATCCTTTAGAACTAACCCGACCGGAGGCTGAGAGCAACAAAAGTACTCTCCCTCCCAACAGATATGCTTCTCGGGTGTAGAACTTAAGTCCTCCACCTTACGGGAACCAAGCATGCTTCCACTTGGTCAACACCTTGTTGGTGATTATATTAATTCTTTACCTCATGAAAGCAAAGAACCGTGATATAATAGCTGTGAAACTCATTTATTTTAAGGGTTTTATAAGAGTTATGTTGTAGGAAAAGTGATTGTGTAATGTTATAGAGATTCGTTTTGCGTGCCGTAATTTTCTTTTTTTCTTTTTTCTTCAAAAAGTGTAGGCCCCACAAAATGTTGTGTGTGTAAGAAAGTTTGTTATGTCATGTTAAATCACAAATGTAAACCCCTTATTTTAATATTAAAAAAAATTGTTTTGAAGTGCCTTTTGATAGATTTTTTTTTAACTTAGAAAGTGTTCAAATTCTCTGCCGGCTACTAAAGCCAGACACAAGTACTTAACACGAGTCATAAGACTGTCCTATATACTTAGATTTACCCGTCCCCTTGTTATTTAAAAATACTCAATACGAAGCAATTAGGATGGGTTTAAGGATAAAGGGTTTGAATAAATTGTATTAAGTTATGCGTATAATTTTTACTTATATTCAAAAAAAAAAAACTTAATACATTCCAACTAAAACAAATAACAATACGTAATAAATAATGGGCAAGATATACTTATCACAAAAAAAGTTTACCACATTTACAACCAACTTAATCATCATTGATTTTCATCAATCTAACGGTTATAATTTTTTGTGAATTAATAATTAATTAATAAATGCGACCCAATAATTTTCAAAAAATTATAACCGTTAGATTGACGAAAATCAATGATGATTAGGTTGGTTGTAAAGGTTGTAAATTTTTTTGGTGATAAGTATATCATTCCCCATAAATAATACATGGTTTAATGTTTTTCTATTATCTAAGAGAAAATTATTTCCTCTCGTTATTAAAATGATGACGTTTTGAGATTGGAAAAAAATATAATAATAAAAATTAATATAATCTAAAATAAATTAAGATTTTAAAAATATCTTTCTTTCCTCTAAAAAAGATACCATTTTAGAATCTTAAGAAACAATCATTTTATTAAGTGACATTATGCATCCATATTAACTAAGTGGAAAAAAATAATTAAAAGTTTCCTCTCTATTTTTATTTTTATTTATTTTTAATCAACTTCGAGCCGGGTAGAAGAATTGTAAAACTTTTTCTATTAAATTTTTATGCGACTGCGTATTCAGAATTCAAATTTGAGACCACTTTTACATTGAAATTATCCTCTAAATTCTTTTAAGTTTTTCTTTTGTTCGTCTTTTGTAGGATTTACCGCGAGACTGTTATAAATTTTAATACTCTTTTTTGGTATAAGCACATTAATCAATGTGGCCGATTGGCGAAGATTATTTATTAAGTACCCATTCGTAAAGGCGAATATAAAAGCTGAAGATTAAATAATTGGATAAATAAATTATCTTTTTGCTGCAAGCTAGGTAAAAAATAAATAAAAATATGTCATCGAGAACACAAAAATAGAAAAAACAAAAGTTTATATATGAGAAGTCTGGTTTCCATGCACATGTGGACAGAGAGGAATCGAAGGTATTAGTGAACATTTAGCAAAAGAATGTTGCGAGAGATAGGTGGATAGCTACAAGGAATCACTTCTAAGTTTTTATCCTTCTCCTTCAAATTAAGTAGTGTTTCAAAATCCAAGAGAAGTTGGTTTAATTGCGATGTAGTTAGATTTTAGGATTTGATGTATTCAAAAATAGAGTGTTGGAATATTTACGTCTACGTGATAAGTTTCATATTCGTTGATAATAAGTTAATTAAATTGAATATAAATGGATGGATCGATGAACATAATATATTGAAATATGGTGTCCGATTCATTTGATATGGTAGTATATTCTTAACCCATTTGTGATGATCCTCCACCTATATTGCACCAACACTGATACGAGACATGACACGATACGACACGCTGACATATTAATTCTAGAAAATATTAGATTTTGACACGTTAAGAACACAATTTGATATCAAATAAATTTTTTAATAAACATAATATAGTTTACATTCACTATATGTAGTAGCCTATAATAAGTCATATAACTAATCAAATATTCAAATTCAACAACATAAAATTTAAAGCAAAAATATTTTTTATGCCTAGTTAATTTTTCATGTCAAATTTGATAACAGAAAATATTTGATTTATAAATAAAATTTTCATGTTTAGTTAAAAAGATAAAATAAAATAAAATTTGGATAAAAAAAAGTGTTGGAAAACATTGATCATGTGTCAGAAAATGTTAACTGCGTGTCGGAGCGTATCAGTGTCCGGCACCCAGTTTTTTTAAAAAAAGAAGTGTGTTTCTGCTTCCTTGTCCCTCGCCATGGACTTTCCCTGGACCAGCCTGACAGTGGTATCAGAGTCGGATTGAGCTTGAGCTAGTCAAGTGTTTGGCTAGGAAGCAGATTGAGTACTTTGGAATTTAGTATTCAATTAAGAGCGAGTATACCAATGTTGGATTTCACACTTAAAGATATACTCAAGTGTGATGAGTCACGCATTAATTGCGATAGCTAACAACTATTACAGCTATTGTCATTTATTTGACACTCCTAGCATTTTTTTTCTTATAAACACTCGTAGCATTTTATTTAGGCACAAGTTTGTCAATTATTTTAATATATATATATATATATATTTATATTTATGAGACATCATCTTCTTATAATAAATTTTATACCAAAACTTAGTCATTGATAATTAATAATTAATTAATGATTATAACCAAATAGATTATAATAAATTACTTGCTAAGTTTTACACTCAATTTTAGTCGTTGGTTTTTGCGCATCAGACGGTTATAATTTATTGGGTTACAATTATTAATTCTCAATAAATTACAACAGTTACATATAAAAAATTCAATTATTAAGGTTGAATATAGGATTTATTATTATTATTATATATATATATATATTTATATATATATATATATGTGGGTGGAAGATCTTTTTACGCTAGTATCAATTGTCTTGAAATTTGACAACAAATTCTAATCATTGATTTTCACCAATCAACAGTTATATTTTTTGCCATTCAAACTCATTAATTAATTATAAATTTCCAATAAATAATAATTTATGATTGATGTAAATAAACGGTTAGAATTTGTGTCAAAATTTAAAATTTGACACTAGTGTTAAAAGATCATATATATATATATATATATATATATATATATATATATATATATATATATATATATATGAGTTTGTTGTTTGTCATTTTAAAAGATGTAAGTTATGTCATTTTAGAAGAGAGATAGACACAAGAAATGAAAATCATAGGGAAGAAAGTGGGTGATTTTTTTAATTTAAATTTTAAATATTTTTTTTATTTTGTGTCTATCTCTCTCTTAAAATTACATAACTTTATGTCATTTAAAATGACGAATACTTTTTCCTATATATATATATATACTATGAAATACCGACACTTCAAAAAATCCTGACGTGTCGTGTCTGACACTTTTTGACACTTTTCGACATTCCAACACGCGTTGTAGAGACTCAAAAAAAGGTTCAAAGGTTGCGTTGCGTTGCGTTTTTAGTTCTAATTATTAGATTCGTTGGATTACGATTACCATTTTATTGAGTTTAATATAAATATTTCGGATATCTTATGTTTTTTTACAAAATTGATGGGTATTATAAGTTTAACTTTATTTTTTTGTTAAATTATCGAGTATTAAATATAATATACATTACATAAATTAAAAATATATATTTAATATCAAAATGTGTCCTAACATATCAAAATTTAATATTTTTTAAAATTAACATATTGAAATGTTGTCTCTCGTGTCAATATGAGTTCTATATAGTACATATATTAGAGTTGAACCTTCCATCTTTGTTCCTCTAATATTAGTTTACTTATATAAACAGGAATTACACGAGTTACCGTAGAATGAGACAGCAGCTATTGAAATTACCGAAGGACAAGATCCGGTGGAATCTAAGCATCTACCAATTTTATTCTCGACAAGATATTTCCTCGTCTCTTCGACCCATCCAATTGAGAAGACACTTTTAGTTGTGTCTTTTTTTTTTTTTGGAAATAACTTTTAGTTGTGTCTAAAAACATAAAAAGAGGGAAATGGTTAAAAAAATATATGTTATTATGATCGTGTAAGATAATCATAACCATACAAAAGTGAATCAATGATTATAATTTAATAATTATCTATTTTAGTATTTTTTCTTTATTCTTTTATCACAATTGTTTCACTTTTGTATGGTTATGATTGTTTATAAGGTTTGTTTTTTCTAAAGTTACTTTGAATAATTTTATCTAATGTTCATCGAAACGACGTCGTTTTGAGGCAAAAATCATGGTGTTTTTGTAATTTTAATTTATTTCAGGGTTATAATAGTCCTTATCATTCTAATTTTTTAATTTTTCAACCGCAAATTGACGTCGTTTCGATGAACATTAGATAAAATTATCTAAAGTAACATTAGATACTTTTTTCTCTTGTTTATATGACCATGTTATGTCTTTCTCAATAGGGTTTTATTTTTCTTATGTCATATAAGTTAAATCTTCTCTCCTACTCTCACAACAAATGGTGGGACCCACTTTATTTTTTTTAAAAGAAAAGAGAAAAATAACAGAACACGAAAATCGAAGTGAGAATAGAAGATAAAATTTCTCTTATGTGACATAAGAGAAATAAAATCCTTCTCAATATGAGATGATCCATTCCATAAAAATAGATACTTGTACAAAAAAATATATATAAAATGAGAGCAAATGATGATAGTTTAATTAACACAAAGAGCTGAGCAGGTTGGTGGAGGTGAGAGTATTTGTTCGATTGATCCTCCCAATATTATATTTGGAAGGGGTTTAAAATTTTAATTCTGATGTGGAGGATCGGTGGCGGAGCCGGGATTCAATTTGAGCCCGGGCCAAAAAATTACATATGTATTTTTTTTTTTAATTTTAGTTTGTTCATATCATAAAATATTTAAAGTATGTTAAATACAGAGTACTTGAGCAGACAACACTAAGAAAAATTATAATTTTATTAAATATTTTTTATTTTTTTTATACAAGTGAGAATTAAACACATAACTTAATACAACTTATCCAAATCTCTCACCAAATATATTTTAATCTTTAGATAGGGCCAAATTACAAATTTTAGCTCGGGCCAAATTACAATTTTAACCCGGGCCAAATTATAATTAAGGGTCTCGATTTTCTCATGTGGTAGGAGAAAATTTTCTCATGTTGTAGACACATCTTACGTGGGGTCCACATCTATTAAAAAATTAAAAAAACAAAAGAAAATATTACACGCAAATCGGTCACTAGTAGGAGAAAACAATTCTCCAACATGAAAAAATATTTTCCTTATAATTAATTATATAATTATATATAATAAATATGGGTTTTCGTTTTATCCTTTAACATAACACAACAAACTTTCTTACCCTCACAATATTTTGTGGGGTCCACACTTTTTAAAACAAAAAAATAAATAAAAAATTAAGGCATGCAAAACGAATCTCTATAACATTACACAATCATTTTTCCTACAACATAATCCTTATAAAACCCAATAAATATAATTTGTTAAAATTTAACCCGAATCGAAACCACTCTCAAGTACTATGTGGCTCCGCCAATGCGGAGGTTGCACGTAGTTTATAAAAAAAAAAAAAAAAAACATAAAAAAGAGTTTTTTTCCCCCAAGTTTTGTAATTTTGAGTGGAATATTCGGTTTGGCTTTTAGGTTCGAGAAAGGCATTTCACTTTTATGAATATACAAACAAAATCTTAAATTTTTACTAAAGAAAAGAAGAGACAATGCTAATTGAAGATTGGGGGAAAAAGGGTCATGGATAAGGGTAAAAAAGCAAATGTGGTGTCTGTGAACCTTTGGAGGAGTTTAAGGAATGGAACTTGTCTTGTTTGCGTTGTGTCGTGTCTCGAGCCATTTATCATGCACTTAGAATCTACCTTCACTGCTGTGTGTGTTACTGTCCTTCCATTCTTGGAAGACCCGAAAAAAAGAAAAAAGAAAATCCCAAACGGCTATAAATATAATTGACGTTACTTACACTACTAAGGACCCAGAGAGAGACAAGAGAGAGAGAGAGAGACTTAGCAAGTAAGGCTTCAAAGATTGTAGCTTCATCAGGTTTTTCTCACTGCAAATTTGGCCCTTTGGTTTTGACTTCTTCTGTTTTTTTTTTTGGTAGATGGTTTTGACTTTTGAGTAGTGATTACCAGGGAAGAAATCACAATCCAATTGTTATTTTTTTCTTCACCATGTCTGTGGGGTATAATAATTCCAAGAAGACTGATGAAATCTGTGGGGATGATTGCAGCAAGGTACTTTTTTTTTTTTTTTTTTTTAATTCTCTGTTTCCCCCAATTGGGTTTTTCTTTCTGTCTGGTATCTCTCTACTTAGTTGGAAAGTTGATTTTTTTTTATTTTTGGTTTGGGTTGTGTTGTTAATGCTAAAATGGGAACTTGAAATATATTTTCATCTGTTCCACTTTTCATAAAAAAAAATTAGTCTGTCTTGAGCTTAATCCTTCTCAATCTTAGTTAATCATATTAGTTACTTTTCAGTGTTTCTCTCAGCCTATTCCTCCTTTATTTCCTTTGTATATGTGTATCAGAGATATCAAATGTGATTAATTTCTGTTTCATAGTTGATGGGTTTATGATCTTATTGTTGGGCTATTGTTTCAATCTTTAATTTCTGTGGTTTTCCAGTTTTTGAGCCTCTGAAGTTTGAAGTGTAGGTTTTTTATTATGGATTTCAACTTTGAATCTTTGGTTCTTTCATTCTTTGTGTCTCTCTCTGACCCTTCTATCTATATTTGGTACTTCACTTGGTTTCCCTTTGCTTAGGAAATTAAGAATTCTATGCTTTTCGGAATTTTGATAGTTTTAGATTATTCTTTTCTTGACATGTGTTCTATCATTTTGAATTCCATTTTCGGGATTTCCCCCAATTCATATTTTCATGTGAAGATGAAATAATACCAGGATGTTGTTTTGGAACTATAGATATCTTTGTCAAATATGTGCTTGAGAGGGATGGACTTGTGCTTAATACTATTTGTGCAATCAAGCATATGAGGTTTTTGATCATTAAATTAACTTGGAAAGTTTTTGTTTTCAATGCAGGAGGGAACTCGTGCAGCATTGCGCATGTCAAGATTTCTGTGTATTTTAAGAGGGTTTGACTACAAGACCTACATATTTTTGTTTGTGGTCGTCCCAATAGGCATCTTCCTTCTCTATTTGGATGGACATAAAATCACATTCTTTCTGAGACCACTCTGGGAATCTCCTCCAAAGCCCTTCCATGAAATCCCTCACTATTATCATGAGAATGTATCAATGGAGACTTTATGCAGACTTCATGGTTGGACAATTCGCGAATCGCCAAGACGAGTTTTTGATGCTGTGTTGTTTAATAATGAAGTGGACATGCTTACTATTCGTTGGAAAGAAATGCTTCCATACGTGACGCATTATGTAATCCTCGAATCGAACTCAACATTTACAGGGTTGCCCAAACCTTTGATTTTTGCAAGCAATAGTGACAATTTTAAGTTTGTGAAGTCTCGAATGACATATGGGGTGATTGGAGGAAGATTTAAAAAAGGTGAGAATCCTTTTGTTGAAGAAGCATATCAAAGAGTTGCCTTAGACAGGCTTCTGAGGACAGCAGGAATAGAAGATGATGATCTCTTGATAATGTCTGATGTTGATGAGATTCCTAGTGCTCACACAATTAACCTCCTGAGGTGGTGCAATGACATTCCTCCTGTTCTTCATCTTCAACTGAGGAACTACTTGTACTCTTTTGAGTTCTTTCTGGACAATGAAAGTTGGAGAGCATCGATTCATAGATACCAGACCGGCAAGACATGTTATGCACACTATAGGCAAGCTGATGTGTTGTTGTCAGATTCTGGCTGGCATTGTAGCTTCTGTTTCCGACATATAAGTGAATTCATATTCAAGATGAAAGCTTATAGCCATAATGATAGGGTGAGGTTCTCTCATTACTTGAACCATAACAGGATTCAGGAAATAATTTGCAAAGGAGCAGACCTATATGACATGCTTCCTGAAGAGTATACATTTAAGGAGATTATTGGGAAACTGGGACCTATACCTCATTCTTATTCAGCAGTACATCTTCCTTCATATTTGTTGAATAATGCAGAGAAATACAAGTACTTGTTGCCTGGTAACTGCAGAAGAGAGAGTGGCTGAGCTTTTTGAATATGAGATATATTGATATTGTGTATAACACCAAAAGGAACTGTGGTATGGTTACCAAGCAAAGTAGGCCATTCTTTGGAGGAATATTGGGAAGAGCCTGATGGGATCTCGCAATTTGACATGCTGCCATGTTAGATTATTGAGTGAAGAGCTTGTTGTGAGTGCAATAGTGTTACATCTTTTTGCAAACTTTTGTAACTTCTCTTTAAATATGCATAACCCCCCAAGTTAAACACATGTTGTGACCATCAATTATGAAATTGCTAAATGATATTCCATTAATTTTCTAGTAAATAGTTATATTCTTCTCTGGTACCTTGAATTTCAAACCATTAGATTTTGAATCCTGTAATTTGTCCAACTCTTATCATTCTGCAATCAAATTCATCCAATGATCAATGGATAAGGTACAACTTTTTTTTATGATATTACAAATTTTCCTTTAACTTAAGAAAAAAATGGTTACAACCATGGAATTGGGATTGTGATTGTGATTTCAAAAGAAAATTGTTTTTCTGCCAAACTCGTTTATAGTTTTGCATAAATATTGTGTAGATAATTTAGTTTTTTTTTTTTTTTTTGTAAATGACTCTTGCATTGTAAGTGGACTCTGTTGACTTGGTCGACATGTGCCAATGTTTGGATGTTTTCCATGGAAATTGACTTGTTTTTGTAATTTTCAAAGACTTGGAGGAACTAATTGTCTTTGTGGTGAGGATTAATTTGAGTCCCCACCACTCAAGACCAAAGAGCACGTCTTAAAAATTAGATTCCCACTAAGTTGTCTCAATCTTCAAATATCAAATTCATTGTAAGCTTGACTATAAATAATATTTTTCTATATCTTGTGTTTCTTACTGCTGTATTTGTCATTTCCCTCAACATGGTTTATAAGAGCTTGCACATCATGCTTGTTGGGGGCATTTAACACTTGGCATCATCTCCTTTTTCCATTGTATGCACCAGGTAAGTCAGAATCTTTTGCTGATTTTTTTAAGTAATACAAAGAAAGACATTTTGAAGGCCAATCAATGCTTTGTAGTAACGGCAAGGTTGTTTTTTTTTAATCGGACGGTCATGGGTTTGAGTATAAAAACAATTTTTTTTTTGTAAAGATATAAAAATAAGGTTGCATACAATCAACCCTCGTTCCCATCTTTACAAATCGAGAAGCTTTGTATGATGTTTTTAATGTGAATCAATTGCTTGCCTTTATTCATTTATTAGTGGTTTTGTACGGTGAACACTTTCACTATTGCAAATACGAAAAGTTGAAATGAGTGATCAAATTGTGTCACCACCCAATGCCTATAAATAGAGTGCTTGCTCATGGTTTCATGCATCCCAAGTTCAAGAATTAATGTTTCATTATCATCCCAACTCTGAGAGAAAAATATCAAGTGTCTCTTAAATATTATTTTAAGTAAGGTGTATTATTATCTATGATGCATCGACACGAGACACGATACGATACGACACGTCGACACGTTAATTCTAAAAAATGACATATTTTGACATGTTAGGACACGTTTTGATATTAAATAATATTTTTAATATATATAATATAATTTATATTTAATACATAAAACAGTCCATAATAAATCACATAACCAATCAAATATTCAAATTTTATAACATAAATATAAAGCAAAAACAATTTTTCACACCTTGTTAATTTTTTATGTTAAATTTCATAACAGAAAAAAGTTGACTTATAAATTAATTTTTCATTTTTAGTTAATAAAATAAAATTTAGACCTTAAAGAAAAAACGTGTCGGATGCGTGTCGAAGTGTTGACTGTGTGTCGAAAAAAGTTGACTGCGTGTCGAAAATACATGTCGGGGCGTTGACCGCTTGCCCCAAAATGTTGACCACGTGTCGGACAAGTGTCAGACTAGTGTCTGAACGTATCGGTATCCGACAGATAAATTTTTCAAAAGAAAGGTCCGTGCATTGTAGATTCTCATAATATAAGACAATGATATTATTTTATCATTGTATTATAGAAAGATGTTATAATTTCTTTTAATTAGTGAAAGTCTTCTTTGATTTTGTCCATAATTTTTCTTATTTGAATTTTCCATGTATATCTCTTGTGTCATTTCAATTGGTGTATTTGTTAATCTCCTAGGTGTAATTAAGGAATTAAGATAGTTAATTACAAGATTACCAAAAAAAAGATAGTTAATTACACCATTGGTATCTAGGAAAATGTTTCAAAAGTATATCCTTAAATTTAATGATTATTTAATTAGTTACTGTTGCGATTACAGATAAAGACTCCCACTTATACTTACCTGGCCAATTGATGTAAAAGTGTCTTGAAATTCTTACTTTTCTCAACTCTATTTTAACCGATACTCTATTACCTAACAATACATTATGTGCTGGGATTTGCCCTACAAAGAAAGACATTTCTTGAAGCTACAGCTCCATGGCTTTGATTTCGATAGCAGATTCTGGATTTACCAGTAATGTTGTATGCTCGACGTTTTTTTGTTAACAAAGATCGAAAGCATCTTAGATTTTTGTGTTCTGAGGGGAAAGATAATATATAATAGATGCCGTAATCTTAATAAGATTCATATTCAATTTTGTTCAAGAAATACCACGGGATGGTTTCTAAACTTATCAACAAATGTAACCTAGGGGTGGCAATCCTATACTACATAAAAATTTGTATTCAGATTCACTCATTTTTAAATTTGAGTCATATTTATATCGACAATATATAATATACAAAAATTCATATCGTGTTGCGTGTTAACGTGCAAATACAACATTGACACTTATTTCTTGATTAACTATCATTTTGACTAGCGAGATATATATTATGTCGTGTCAACCTACATGAAAAGTAAGTCGTGTAAATATTGAGAATTCATAAAATTCAACTTGCAAGTTATTCATATGATGTCAACCATAAAAATTATGAGTCTTGTTCGTGTTTAAGGTTTTGACACAAATAAAAATTTGAATTGTTTTCGTATTGAATGTATTTGTATTTATATTAAAATTGTGTCGTATCAATCGAAATATCATTTCTATTTCAATCAGTGTACCTGACATTGACATAATTTTCATTCCAGTTTTATTTTGGAAAGATCTCCCCCGGCTAGTAATTTCACATGTTCAGATTCTGAGTCGTCTATAAATTAATCTGGAGTTCGAGACAAGTCGAAGATTAAGACTTTAAATCCTTTCCTAAGATAATATTGGTGAGAATCAAAACGAAAGTCCTTTCTCAGTTGTTCACATTGTACCAATTGAGCCATGATATTGGATTGTTTCAATCATCCTACGTGTGTACCATTATCAGTACTCTTTCCTAAGTGATGAAAGTGCCGTACACACCCTCAAGATTTTTCTTTCCTTTTTCTTTCCAAATTATGTGGTAGAAAATTATTTAGCTCATGTCATTCTCTGCCCAATTTCTGAAACAGGAACCTTTTATAGAGCTGACCAGAGATATTCATTTAGTTAGACTTCATGGCTTTACATAGTAAACTCTGTTTAAATGAGCATGCTTGATGAGCATTTCTTTTCTTCATAGTCACAACGAGGTGCATGCTTGAGTTTGACAAAAAAGTCAACAAGGCATGCTAAAATGCGCGTTAACGCATCAATTACGTTTACTGCCATTTTATTTAATTGCATCCATCTGAGTTTCTTACTCCAACGTTTCAGAACCGCCCAAGACTAGCTTGTGATTGACTTAATTAAATTTGCCCATTTGTCACGCACCTTAATAGTTACAAATAAAAAAAAACCCACATCTCTTTCAATCTCAATTGATTAAATTCAATTCATCAAAACCTCCGTACAAACAATTTTCTATTGCATAAAGTCAAAGTCTGATGCCTCAAACTACACTAAAAATATGCCACATATTTTGTTAAGATAACATTAAGAGTAAAGTCCCTTTTAGATCTCTAAAAAAAAATATGATCCCCACTTTCATTTCTTAAAAAATAAAAAAGTTAACTTTTGCTTATTCTACAGTTTCAGTTCTTTGAAAATATGATCCCTCAGGAATTTAATGAATATTCAATTTAATCCCTAAAAATTGACTAACATGGATTTTTTTTAGGGAAAAGTTCACCAATGCCCCTGTGGTTTGCTTCAGATTCAATTTAACCTAGGCGTTGCGGTGCATTGTATTACCAATGCCCCTGTGATTTTTTTTCTATCACATATGCCCCTGTAGTTTGTAAAATGGTATATTTTTTATCACATATGCCCCTGTGATTTTTTATTTTTTACAAAGCACAAGGACATATGTGATAAAAAAAAAACCACAGGGGCATAAGTGATTCTGAAGTAAACCACATGGGCATTGGTGAACTTTTTTCTTTTTTTTTATAAGGAACAAAAGTAAGAACCGTACTTTTTTTTAGGGACTCAAAAGAGGCTTTGCTCTAAGGGTGTGTTTGGTACAAGGTCATCAAAAAGATTACTGATAAACATTCTTTGGTAAACGTCAGTTACCATGTTTGGTAGAAGTAACAAAAATCAGTTCTCGGATATCCAAGGTTTACCGGTAATTTGATTTATAAAGAAAAGTCACTATTCGGATTACCAAAAATAATATAGTAATTCAGAATTCTAAGTAAAGGGAAAACACAACAACAATTTTTGAGACAAAAATACCCCAACACACATCAAAACCTAAATCCAATCTATCAATTACAAAAGTAAAAATAGTTTGGAGTTATTTTTGTAAAATAACCTCATATTCCAAGCCATATTTCGTACTAAACCAAACATGGAATCAGTAATCTTTATCCAATATTCCCGGTAATATTTTGGCGAACCAAACACCTTTTTCGTAACATTCCGAGTAAACTTAATTTCTATTGTATTCCCAGTAATCGTGATTTCCGGCATAGTTATCAAATGCGAATTGCGGCATGTCACGGCCAATCCCGAAAAACGCTATAGCGTTATAGCGGGTTGCGGTTGCGGAAATAACGGAATAAATATATGACATAAATAATGACAAAAAGAAACATTTTTTAAAGGCAGAGATAGTAGAAGTGACATAGAGAGACGCGGATAGACTAAAAAACCCTTAAATTTTTTCTGTTATACATTTTGCCGTATGACAGCAATATGGCTTCAAATGCGATCGCAGTGGCCGCTATTGCGTTCCGGTGTGGCGCGACGCGGTTTCTTGCGGCGAGGCACCGCAACGCCCATACGGCGCGGCTCACGGCGCTATTGCGACGCAATTAATACCAAACACACTAACATTAATCTTGAGGATAAGATAATAGTGAGAGGAATCTACATGACTGAATAATCGGGCCATATTGGGCTTTATACCTTCATGATTTTGTTTGGTCCAATTATTTGTTCAAGAATGCTTGTAAGACAACAAAGTCTAAAATACCACAATGGATTATGGTCTTGCATTAACTGGGCTAGTCACTGTCCCAAGCCTCATCAGCCTCTTTTGGTGTTCTCCTCTTATGGATATCACTTTTGACCACATTATTATGTGAATTTGTGGTGGTGTCCAAATCATCCCCAGTGTCCCTCCTACTGTATCCATCAGCTCTTGATACTCTTGAGTCCTCCTCAGCATCTGAAAGCCACATCAAGTTTTCTGAATTGCTAAATATATCTATGGATTCAGAATCAATACTGCTAATTCCTTCTTGCCTCCCTCTCACACTCTTTGTTGCATCAAAGCTATTATGATATTGAGCAGAATCATCAACCTTACCCTCATGATCCCTCACAACATTCTTTTTGTCTCTCTTTATTTGATACGCATACTCATCATCACTGCTGCTGCTCTTATAGTTATTATCACTGAACTTTCTCGAATGTCCTGAGCCATTTTCTTCCTCATCAGACTCCCACATTGCATTTTCAACATCACTCAACATACCTTCTGATTCAGAATCTTCTATGGCCATATTCCTTCTAAATTTAGCTTCAGCATGTCTATTTGAACTTTCATTAACTCGGGCCCTACCCGTTCCAACATTATTCTGCCTCTCCCTTTTCCCCCTACTTTCCTTCAAGGAGTCTCTAGCTTCAATAGAGCCATCAGAATTGCTATCAAGATCACTATCATCTGCGATATTACTGGAATGCCACTCATCATCGTCTTCAGAATGACCATTCTCTTCATCATCACTATCGTTAGCCTGACGCTTAGGACGTGTAGTTTGCCGAACCCTTGAGCCTCTAACCTCACCATCATAGTCATCATTTCTAGGATCATCTGATCTTCTGAATCTTCCACCATATTCTTCTCTGTTCCAATATCTAATTCTGCCAAGCTCTTCTTTTTCTTTTGCCTCTTCAGCTTCATATTCTTTATCGGCTGCATCCTCTATCTCGGCAATGAATTGATCTAACTCTTCCTGATCACTATCGATAGAAGGCTCTGACTCTTCCAAACCTTCAGTAGGTTCTGTTATTGACTGCTTGCCTTCATGGAAGACATAAGGGGTTCCCTCTTTCTTGTCAATAGCATTGAAGAATGTGGAAGCAACTCTCTGGATGCTGGCCATGGCAGTTGGATCCTCAGGATTTACTCCCATTCGCCGGAGCTGCTGTTCTATTTTCTTTATGTTCAATTTCTGAGATTCAAGAGCTTGCTCAAATCTGGCCTTGAATAGAGCCTGTATACAACAACAGGAACAAATACATTACCTCCTCCAGTATCAAGTTGTTTGTATAGTAGATACCAAAAGTCTGTAACTAGGGACCAAAATGACGGTATAAAAAAAAAAAAAAAAAAAACAGACATCAGATTTGAGCAGTCAAGCCTACATCTAAACATAGTCATATTTTCATAAAGGTTGTCATGAAAGCATAATCATTTAAACCAAAGCATTTCATTTCTGTTAAGCCATTAACAAACTGTCCCGAACTAACTTATGTTTGGGATGATTTAGAAAATGATTTTTCTTTCTCCCCATACATTCTCTTAGGGAATTTTTTAATCGAGATTTGGGGAGGGGGGGATGAGGGGGAGTGTCAAAGCTATCTTACCAATACAGCTATTATAAACAGGCAAGTGTCATTACTTTTCCATTATAATGAACACTATTGGTACCTAAATATTATAGTTCATGATTCTGAAGTCAAGCCTTTGGCACCTCAACCACTACAGGCAAAGCATCAACCCTGTTTAAATACAGGCAGAAAGTGGTACAGTCCAATAAGGAATACAACAATGCAAACGTACCTTCCTCTTTGTAAGGGTGTTAATAGGTATCAAATTTTTGGGTTGGCGATAGTTTCTACCACGGAACATAATGATTGTTTTCACATTATGAACATTTATCACAATCCCGCCACTCAATCTTGCAAGCATTGTAGCCATTTCTTTTATTTTTTCCTTGGGGAAGTTGTCACAACAAACTTGCACAGTCTCATGAAACTTCCAATGGAGATGCATATTTTGCACAACTCCTCCGAAGACTCCACGAACACCAACTGGAACATAGTTCTTATTCCTGAAGCCAATTTTTTTAAATGCCTGAAGCTGTTCAGGTGTTAAGAGCTCTGGATCATGACGAGGAGGAGGCAGGTCTGGTAGCTCATATTTCTTGAGTTTTTGTAGTAGCAATGCCACTTTCTTCTTGGCCTGAAATATTTGGAAGGCAGGCAAATAAGATTTAATCAAATGTTCATCTAACAAATACTACAACAAACATACAAAGCAAAAGAAGCAACTGACATGAAATAATAACTTAAAGCTAATGGGGAATATTCAATTTCTACAACGAAGAAACAAGAAGAATCTCAAGCAGTACTCTCTCTCTCTCTCTCTCACACACACACACACACACACACATACACAAAGATAGTTCTCATCTCTTATCAACCCAATTTTCACTTCCTTATTGGGTCTCATAGTATTCAATCAATCAACAAAACGATCATACAAATATGTTATAAGCTGTAATCATGGAAACTCTTGAGCTTGCTAAATTTTGCACACAAATCTAAGTTCAGGCAACTCTTACAAACTATATCATAAATTTAAATGCATAACTAAGACATGGTATGTGCCATATGACGTATTCCAATTTTCAATAGGAGACATTCAATTGCAAAGAGTCTTGTTCAAAGCTAATGTAAGCTACTAAGAAAACAATATATGAAAGTGAAAACATGGATTACAAAGTGAAGTCCAAAGGGTAATAGGAAGGTGTAGATAATATACTCTTCTGAGATTGTAAATGAGCCTCTCCTCCTCGGTCATAAGTTTCTTCTTCAATTTCTTAGCTCTTCGAATTTCCCTCAATGTTTTACCAGACTCTTTCTGCATTCTCCTTTCCACCTTGCTCCTCATACTCCTTCCTTTCGATGTTGACATTGCCCGAGATAAGGATAATCCATTCAAAACATTCAACGGCTTAACATGACAAGAAAAACTAACTTTATCGTATGCTGAGTCTTTAACAATGTTGCTCTGCTCCCATGTATGTCCTAAAGGTACAACATTTCTGACACAAAATAAATCAAAATCAATCCCATAATTCAAAATCACAATAATAATAATAATAATAATAATAATAATAAGGCTTCGTGATTGTTGCTTAAAAAAAAAAAAAAGCAGAAAAAGTTGGAAGAGAGAGAGAGAGAGAGTAATAAAAGGGAGAAGCTTTAGTAAGAAAGAGATGAGGGAGAGGGTGAATCAAGTAAAGGAATAAACTTTGAGGTGAAAGAGAAAATGGGGTTTAGGCATTTCTGAGCGGAATCACTTTTTTTATTTCATGATTTGTAGAAAGAGGGAAAACACAAAACGTTACTTGAAGAGATTGGATTGAAGTTGAAGGAGAGAAGAGAGTGGCTTGAAGCAATGCCTCTGCAGATTTCTCGCACCAAACATTCTTGTTTTTTGATTTCGTGCTACTCCTCCTTCCTGGGTTTTTCACAGTAACAAGCAAAAGGGCAAACAGAAACAGGGTTTTGAATGTTTTGCCAAACACGCCCTAGTTGTTTTCTTTTATAATTTTTTTAATTACAAAAGTAAGGCTAATTTGCATATTATTACCAAAGTGTCGAGTTGGTGTTTTGACCCAAAATCAGAAAAAAAAATTACTGGATTAATGGAAAATTCAAGTATTTTATCAAAATAATATAATCTTATGTGTAAGTGTGCATTCAATTATGCACAAATTGTTTATTTTTTTTATATGTGACTTGAATGCATATAATCTGATGTGTCTCCCCACATTATTTTGATAATGGTTTCGGATTTCGCATCAGGATGATCAAAAGGTCGTGTCAAGTTTGAGTTTTTTTTCTTTGAAAATTTCCTTTAGATTAAATTTTTAATTTTATTTTTTAATTTTGTTTGAAAGATTACGGGGTTGAGATGTTGGGTTTAATATGCTCTTTTCACTTAAGCCCAATAGCTGGTGCGTTGCTGCAAGACCGTGAGGCTTGAGAAGGAGAATTGAACGTGAGAAATTGTCACGTTCACTACTTCACCCCAGGTAATCAAAGCGGTGTCTTTATTCTTCAACGCATCGGTACGATGTGCTTCCGCGTTTCTGATGATATACCTTCATGTGGTATCAGAGCCGGATTGTAATGGGGATTAAGATCAGTTTTGATTTATTTATTTCTCCTATGTGATTTTTGAAAATATGGCACCTTTATTCTGTATCTGTTATTTATAATAATGATGTTGATTCTTTAGAGTTCTTTTTCATAAAAATTTAAATTTTAATTGGTAAAAATGCTTTAATCCATGGTTAGGGTCTCTCGTGTATTTCTCGATTTGTAACAAGGAGGCTAATCCTATATGATTAGATTAATGGTTATATTAATTTCGAAAATTAATTAATTATTATGATTTTGGTAAAATCTAGAATAATCAAATTGATTATTTTTGGAGTTTAAAATCAAGACAAATTAGTAAGAAAATTTCCTAAGAGAATTCTTTTATTTTGCGAGTAATTTATGGGTTTACTAAAAAGGTCATGCGTTAACCACACGCTGCATACCACAATCATGTATCATGATTGTGTGAAGCACACGCTGCCTATCATGACCAGATTTTAGAACCTTAATGATTTCAAAATTCAGATAAGCTAAGTGATGCACGTTCATCAACGCTCTTGCTTACATAGTTTTTGAAATCAAACAAAGGATACTCTCAATTAAATAATTCTTGAAAATTAGAAAATATTGCTTATGTTGAATGGAAGGAGATTTAAATTGAGAAATTAGTTTAACCTTCAAGCGAATTATAGGATCATTAATAAAATAATCATGTGAAGTCCCATCGAATAAGCATGATTGGATTTTATTAGATT
The DNA here is from genome assembly GCF_033153095.1 of Gastrolobium bilobum. Lineage (NCBI taxonomy): Eukaryota > Viridiplantae > Streptophyta > Magnoliopsida > Fabales > Fabaceae > Gastrolobium > Gastrolobium bilobum. Next base: position 23,719 of record NW_026896748.1, on the reverse strand, counting down.
GAACCTAAATAATTATGGGAGGAGATTTAAATTAAGAAATTAATTTAACCTCCAGGCGCATTATGGGCCTATCAATAAAATAATCATGTGAGGCCCAACGGATAAGCATGATTGGATTTTATTGGGCCTTAATAATTTCAAAATTTTAATAAAGTATTGTACGGCCCATCGTCGATAATACTAAGTTATTAAAGATAATTTTGAAATTAAACAATGAATTCGATAGGGCTTATGAAAATTCTCAAATAAAAATGTTGAATGGGTGATGGTTTTAAAAATTAAATAATTAATTTTAAAACCTGCGGGCTCCATTTGTGGGTTTATTAGTGAAATGGTTATCGCTGAAGCCCCATCGGATAAGGATAATCAGATTTCACTAGATTAAATCTTAATAATTTCAAAATTTTAGTAAAGTATTGTACGGCCCATCGTCGGCAATGCTTAGACACTAAGGATAATTTTGAAATTAAACAATGGTTAATTACATTCAACTTTGGTAAAATTGTTAACCCTCCTATCGAGGCTCTGGCAATGGCACTGAAGGCCCAAATAACAATTTTGATTTTTACAAGTGACTTGCTCATCGTAAGCCTTGTAAAGATAAACTGAAGAATTGTTAACAATAAATAAGAGTAGTTATGAGAATCTACTTTGTACTTCGTTTATTTATTGCGTTATTTGTTTGTAATTGTGTGCTTTATATGTTTTTTCAGAAAATGACTTCCTTCAATCCTTTAGCCATGATTTTGAGTCAAAAACCTCTAGATGGTACAAACTATGAAGAATGGAAAAGGAACCTTGATATTGTTCTTAAACATGAAAAGCTGAAATTTGTCCTTACCGTACCAAAGCTGTAATAGTCCGTTGTACACCGGTATTGTTAACATTAATTATGATATTAAGCGTCGTTACAATCACAGTAATTCATTTATAAAAATGCGAGTAAACTTTTTTTGTTTTATTACGTGAGTATTTAAAACAATAATAAAGCGTAATAAATAAAAGTTGTGGCCGTAACTGTAAACTATTTGCGGAATAATCATTTAAACTATCTATATATCATAAAATACTTCTCTCAAGTCACTAAGGGGTTCCCATAAACCCACTTAGCTAAAATCTCACTTTTACGTTTTTTACCTATCCAAACATGGTTCGGTCTTTGAATTTCTGCAGACAAACCGCATTCTACAAGCCTCTCATCTTTTAGTATGTTATTCTAGACTTAATTACCTTTCTAGGAAGCTATCACACGAGTCATAAAGTTCTCGTTTGCTCCGGATATCTCCGTTTGAAGTTGGGCAAGCAAATCTGCCAGCAACCTCAAACCTGCTCCAAACATCCTTCACTCAATCAATTATTCTGGAAACTTCACTCAACAAATTGCTTTCAAATTTTTATAAAGTAAACTAGACACCTCAAGCATCAATTTGACATATCATACACCTAATATGACCAAGAAACAAAGCGAAAATAAATTTCCCAAACTCGCACCAGAACAGCCACAAGTGCAGTGGCCAAATGAGCAGTTCGTGCTCTCTGCCTTCTACAGGCCTACTTCCAACCCAGAAAATTCTGAAATTTTAACACAAGATAGAGGACATATCAATATTTAAAATGGAGTGTGGCACGTCCCTATCAGACTTCTGTGGAGGGAGATATGGTCTCCTAAAGTTCACCTAAATTCTGCCAATTTCTAGAAATTTCGCGAAAGTTTCCTTTGTTTTTCCAATAAATCTCATATTTGCAAATGTGTTCTCTAACCTCAATTTGTACCTAATAATCATTGGGTGGCACACAAGCTTGGTGCTCTTACAATCCTTCACAATTTATATCCAATTTAATCAATATGCATAATTCATGCTTACTTTCTCAAGTTAATCAATTTCAATCACAATATTCATTTGCATGCTTCTTGCAACATAAAACATAAATCAATCCTAGAATAGGTCTATTGCCCTTCATCATATACATATACTTCCATATTACATCAAGTCTTCATATACAATTTACAACTCCTCCAAATGACATATTACAAATTACAACCCATAACTTTCAAATAAAACATAATAATTAACCACTAGACTTAGCCAAAAGAGACATGAATAAAATGACAATATGAATGGTCCTATCTAAACATAGTGTTCATGTCCTAAGTCTAGCCTAGGCCCAATGACCACCAAAATGCAAAATAGGTAAAAGTCCTCAAGCTCAACCTATGGGCTTCTTGCCCGCCGCCCCAACACCACTACTACAACCTGAAATAAAGTCCCCAAAGCGGGGTGAGATATACGGATATATCTCAGTAACCTATAGGTTCTGGAGAATACTCCACCTCATGGCTCACTTCGATGCATATAAACAATATAACATAACATCTGAAAACAGGATAAAACAAGGGATTTAGTGAAGTAGGGAAGCATAGGGAAACAAAATACGACGAAGCTGGAATGGTCAATGCCAAAACCACGCAACGTCCAGCCTATTGGCCTTGACATATATCCAACAGGTTTCAAACCAAGGCGTGTTCCCATAACATCAACCAAGGCACCCTCCATCCATAACCACCCAAGACTTCCTAGTGTGCTCCTCTACGGATCACACACCACGACCCTAGGTCATCTGAAACTCTCTCACGGAGACCTATCCAGTGGAAGTCCGTAACGCCAGAAGGTAAACAGTCTACTGGCCAGAGACACGGTACATCCTATGTACCAATACAATACAATATGCATGATCATGTTATCCTATATTATTCACATACATTTCCTACCATTACCCTCAACGGGCATGGTGGAACACATACGAGGATTAAACCCTAGTACCAAGAGATTACCTGTATAATCTTCTCAACATAGTTCCAATGTAATACTTCCCGAGCTAGGTACACAAACAGAAATGCCTACAGATAGGACATTCCCAATTAATTCTCCATTCACCAAACACATGCAAGTTATCAAGCATACAAGCATGGTTCAAGAGCACTTACCACAATCCCTATGGTCCGGGACCAAGGTGTAACAGCCCGTTGTACACCGGTATTGTTAACATTAATTATGATATTAAGCGCAGTTACAATCACAACAATTCATTTATAAAAATGCGAATAAACTTTTTCCGATTATTACGCGAGCATTTAACACATAAAAAGCGTAATGATTAAAAGCTGTGACCGTAACCGTAAACTCTTGCGGAAGACTTATTTAAACTATTTTTATAACTTACATTACTTATCATAAGTTACTAAGGGGTTCCCATAAACCCACTTAGCCAATTTCCAATCTTTACGTTTTTACCAATTCGGACATGTTTCACCCTTAATTTTTCTGCGACCACACCGTTCGTAGCCAAACTCTCTTCTCAGATTATATCTTTGTCTTACTTAATTCCCTTTTCAACAAGCTATCATACGCTAAATTCGGAGCTCATTAGCTCCGGTTATCGCCGTTTGAAGTTGGATCAGCAAATAGCCAAACAACCCCAAAAACAGCACCAAACCACTCACTTTACTCGATTTACTGCACTCAATAAATTCAACAATTTGCTCTCAAATTTTTATCCTACAAACTAGACATCTCAAACTTCATTTTGATATATCACACGCTTAATTTGACTGAGAAACGAAGCGGGAATTAATTTCCCAAATCCGATCCAGAATCTGCCTCAGGTGCAGGGGCACATGAGCAGTCCGTGTTTCTCTATTTTTTTCAGGCCGAAAATCAACCCAGAATTTCCTCAACTTTTGAAACAAGGTAGAGGACATCTCAACCTTCAAAATGGCGTATGGCACGTCCCTATTGGACCTCTATGGAGGGAGATATGCTCTCCCGAAGTTCGCCTAAAATCTGTCAATTCTACATAAATTTCGCCAGAGTTTCCTTTGTTTTTCCAATAATCCCAAAATTGTAAACGATCATTTAAACCTCAAATGTACCTAATAAACACATGATAATACAGTAATAATCCAATGGGTGGCACACACAAGGACCAACAACGCCTTGGGGCACTTACAACCCAATCCAGTTTATAGTTATTACACAGTTTATACAATAGAGCTCACATTATATTTCTTACTTGTTTCAATCACATAGGTCCCATTCACATGTAGTTTCACAATATAAGCATGTAATCATAACTCTAACATAGGCCTAAAATCCTTCCATCTTGGTACATCATGCCTCTCTTACATTTACAACATACACTTAAATATTACAACTTACGACTTTAACTTCAAATTGCCTTTTACAATATTACAACACCAATTACAAATTTAGACATAAATTTAAATGATACAAACTACTAGACCTAGGCATGCCAATATGAACAATATGCCAAATACTGAAAATGTTCCTCTATCACCCTGCGGGCCTCTTGCCCGCTGCTCCAACGCTACAGGTACATCCTGAAATAAATGCCCCGAGACGGGGTGAGATATACGAATATATCTCAGTAACCAAGAGGTTCTGGAGAAAACTCCACCCAATGGTTCACTTCGATGCATATCAATAGAATAAAACAACCACTTTGAAAACGGGATATAGCAAGGGATTTAGAGAAGTGGGGAATATAAAGAAACAAACTACGACGATACGGGATGGTAACCCCAATTCCACGTACGCCCTGGGCATATATAAGCCTATGGGTATCATCCAAGGTGTGTTCACAGAAACCACAACCATGATGCCCAAACCAACCAAAACGCCAAAGACATTCCTAGTGTGCTCCTACCCGGATCACACACCATGACACGCAGTCAACTGGAACTCCCTCCTGGAGACCTATCCAGCGGAAGTCCGAAAATGCCCGAAGGCTAATAAAACTGTCTACTGGCCAGAGACTCGGTACCGCAGTACCCATAGCAATAATGCATGCATGCTCACGTGTTCTATACTATTCATACACATTTCCTACCGTTGCCATCAACTGACAAGGTGGAACAGAAAAGGGGAACAAGCCCCAGTACCAAGAGGTTACCTCAATATGTTACTCCACTTAGCTCCACAGCAGCTTAGGTTCCAAGTTTGTTACTCAACAGAACGCCTACACATAGGACGTTCCCAATTACTCAAAACTCATACGAATGCATGCAATTTACAACAATACAAGCATGATTCAACCACTTACCTCAATCCCACTTGGTCCAGGACCAAGGGCAATCCACCGACTCACGGTTCGGTGTTCAAATCGACGTACGGCAACCTACAGTAACCATGTACGAATCGTCAGTACACGACAATTCCATCAAAATACGAAAAACGTCAAATTTCACTCCTACACCTTGTAGGTTCGGCCCCTTAAGGCTTATTTCACAAATTATTTTTCTAAATTTTCTTTCTCATTTTATTATACTTCCACAGGTTGCCAAAAGGCCATACCAAGTGTCATTTTTCACTTTACGTCTTTTAAACAATGTTTTGCCAAATATTTTACTCTAGGATCCTTTATGGCAATTAACACCTTCAATCATTTTTCATTGATTCTACAACCTTTAAACCACCACACAACCCATCTAAGTACCATTTAGCACATCATACATCACTCAAATAATTTCCAACAACATTCATTCCTTAATTTCCCTTTAAAGGCCGAATTGCACATAATCCATTCCAAGGAATTTTCACCCAATTTTAACCATTCCACACCTCATACAATCCCATTATATCAACATATAATCATACAACAACTCACCAATACAATCCTAACACATTTTCAAAATTCAAAGTCATGACAACCTCAAAATTTTCTAAGTTACAAAATCATATTTTTCACCAATAATTTTCATGGCATTTCTAGCTCTAACACATCATTCTAAGACATTATCATCTAATACACATTTTCTATTTGAGCTCTCTAACATCACAAATCAAACAAGCCCTCTTTAGGGTTCATAAACAAATTCGAAAATAAATCTTCAAATCAATCCATGAGGGGTGTTGAAACTTACCCACAATTACGTCACAAGACTCCTCCTAGAACTCCACAAGCAATGGCTCAAGAAATCAACCCCAAAATCACAAAAATCCTAAGAATTTCGTGGCTGTATATGGCTCTTTTCTCACCATAGAGAGGGTTTCAAGGGAAACTAATCGGTGGAACGGGTTCGGATGGTGATTTCCATCGAATTTCAACACAAGAATCGTCCGATTCGGTTAAGAATTGATGAAGTTATGAAGAAATCAAACAAAACAAATAAAAAAAACGGAAATGGAAGGGGGAGGAGGGCTGATCCACGGGGAAGAAGGGAGAAGAGGAGAGAGAATGTGTCATGTAAATGTGACTTTTAAGTCACTTAAGCCATAGGTGGGTCCTACACGCGATTTAACTTTAATCAATCACTAATTTCAACCACAAATTCCTTTCCTATGTATTTTTCTCGTTTATGTCATATTTTTGTTTCCTAAAAAAACTGATAAAAGTTTCACGCTTATCGGTACAATTATACCGCAGTATTTTTACACCGAAAATCACTATTCATTAATTTTTTTCCCCAAAATGACTTAATTCCAACAAATTTTATCAAAATCATATTTCCTAACTCAACAACCATTTATAACTCATATTTGAAACCTAGAGCTCAAAATTCAACTGGCACGTTCTACGGTGCAATCGTAACGCGGTATTTTTACCCGCGAAAAACACTATTCACTGATTTTTCTGAAACTTGCCTATCAACTCAATTTTTCGTTCTGAATCCATTTCCAGGGTTATTTTTATCATCGGAGACCTTCTGCTCAATTTTTATCTTCCTAGGGTTGCGTGTTGGCTAATTACCGTTTTGCCCTTTCTTTGTATTTTGGCCTTATACTCAGGATTTTCACTAATCCTTCTCTTTAATTCTCATTTAATATTTTAAATATTATATTTTAGAAATGTGAGGTGTTATACTCACCCCAACTTTTAGAATTTTGTCCGCAAAATTAACTCATACTCATCCGCTAACTCAGGACATAGTCGGAGAATATCATTTTTCCGTTCCCAAGTAGCATCCTCAAGTGTGTATCTTTACCATTTTACTTTTATCATAGATATAGTCTCCTTTTCGTGATACTCATTATCCTTCGACCCTTCATAATTTCTCGTCTCTCATGGTTCTGTGACCTTTTAATGCACAATACTTTAAATTTTCCATGGTTTACTGTTACCCTTTCGCTGATTTGCAGGTAATAATATAGCAATATTACGGATTTGTCGGTATCAATTTACCTCATTCTCATCTTTATCCATCTTTCTGACCTATGGTCGTTCTCAAAAGCATCTAATCGTTTTCATGCACATTCACTAGTTATTCCTGGAGTATTTCCAACTCACGTTCTTTAGTACTTAACTTTTTTCGCGGTCCCCACTGTTTTGACAATACCCCAACAACCATTTCTTTCCATTACTGTCACTACTCTTATCATTTCGTTGTTTTCTTGGCTTTCACCCAAGCACATGCTTTCTAGTTTCAAAGGCACTTTGTCGTGTCCTACAATTCCGATTCACATTAAATTCTATACTCATATACTTTATTTTTCCTTGTCACGTGCCTTCACCTCTTTTTAGGTACTCACAACTATATCTTTCTCTCTGTGATACGAAACTAACAATACTCATCATAGTTTATATTTTCGATTAGCCCTATAAGGCCCTTCAACCACAAACACACTCCCGAATTTTCTTTTCCATCTACAAAATCATGTTCATAATTTACACTCATTGTTAAACTCTTTATTAACTTAACCATCTCAATTTTACCAACTCAATCAGCTCAACTCCATACTTAGACCTCTCATAGTCTAAACACAACACTCATTAATGACCTCCACATGAAGGCCTCATGCTTAATATTTTCTCCCACTAACTATTTTCAACTTTCATTCCACTCCGGTGTTACAACTTAACCATTTGTTCCACTTATTTATACCACTTCTTCATAATCATCGTCATTTAATCCTGGATGTCAAACTCAATATAATATCACCTTACAGTTTTACCAACTTTCACCAAATACCTTGGGACGAATCATTTTTCCACACCCATTTCACTATTAACTGATGGACCACTAAAAATGTCATGTCTCTCACATGCAAGTCTCATCCTATAGGAATCTTTGAAACTTGATTATCAAGTCACATAAAACTAAATCCATCATTGCCACTACTTATACAATTCACCATTGGTTGGTATATCAGAGTCTCAAAATATTCGAAGTTACCACAAGCACTCGACCATATATTATTAGTACCTAACCAAAACAACGTCAGCACTGTGCATTTTCCACACACTTTCCACCATAAGTGGTATATGCGATTATATATAACACTCCTCAATCCACTCTATCAGTACAACCAAGCTATCAGCTTTTAGGCAACTGATCGCAATTCCAGCTTCCAACTATTATTACACATTCGTGCTTGATTCCATGACAATTTACCTTTTATAAGGGCTAATAATTCACCGTTTTAACCTGAACTCTTGATCATCACCAGCCTTCCTAGAAGGACACTTACTCCATCTGTCAACATTAAATCACACTATTATCTCTTTTATCATAAGGCGAGGATTCCAACAAACTTACTACCTCACTTGGAGCCGATATTATTTCATCGAACTTACTTTACACCCACAATAGTGCTTCACTATCACACTTCTAAAATTTTTACACACTATGCCTCACCTCTTGTATCCAATTCTGACATACTATTGTCCATTTACAAATATCTGACCTCATTTTTGCGTTAATCACATGGAAGAACTCTCTCAATACAGTGGGTAACAACATTCACAGGTTTTAACCGCTCGAGCTCTTGCTGTCCTCAGGGCCCCAGATGTAATGACCCACCGATCAGAGAATCCACCCATATAATCCATGCAGTAATGATAACCTACCACCTGCTGACTGTGTTCTATTAGTATTCCCAACGTTTCTTATTTGTGCACTTATGTAGATCAATTCAACTATAATAGCAGTCTCATCACTGCGGGATACTTCCTCATCTCATATTACTCGTATAACATAATAATAGTCTCCGCGAACATAATCCGCACGGAGATGGCTACACACTCCGGGCACATAGGCCGCACAGAGATGGTAATATCAAGTCTTATAACGTGCACCCAGTGCACAGAGGAGTTCATATTTATATCACATCTGTATACAACAGCAAACGTGTACCCAGTACACAGGGGAGTTCATACTTATAACATATCCGTATATAACGGCAAAACTGGTACTCCGTACACTCCAGATCACACATGGACCCAGTCCATTTGGTGTCTGTATCACCTCTGTATATAACAGCAAAATATCTTTGGTATATTCACATGGGGCTATCCCCATAATCATAGCAGTAGTGGTATAATATACCCTGTTACATATAAGTCAATTCGTCTTACTCTCTCATTTCATTCTTCTCACTGATAGTTTACACATAAGTCACTATTATCATAATTCACATTCTCTTCGTAATTTCGTACATGTTTTCTAACTTTTAATAGTTTTTTTTGTCATGTTACCGTTCAAATCCATAGTCCATTATCTCTTCCTTGCTTATTCTTCTCACAGATTGTTTTCTCTCTTACTTTGACTATTCAATTGGCATAGTTCATAACATAATCTATATTCCGTGAATCCAGAATTTTCTCAAAGTTATGTACACATCTCACATATACTTCTCATCACACAGGGATCTTCTAAACATATTCGTCCTATCACGGAGGACTAATTTCACCTCAATCCGTGCACTGGAAAATTATATCAATCCTTGCACTAACACTTATACCTCAACTCATTAACTAATCTTATCATTTTTGTTTTGACATTACACATTAGCTCTTTTGCTAAACACCTAATTCCACACTTTATTGTAACTTAGTTCATACACTAATCACATGATTTCCCATCAGGTTGTACATTAGCTCATTCTCTAATCATACAATCTCTTCAGATACTTCCCATCATCGGGGATTTCATTCGGCCTCATTGTCCTTTTACAAAAATTTAATAATTTACCTCAGCACGGATAATTAGGCGCTCAGGCCATCACAAGGCGTACATACATATATATGTATACTGGCACTTAGACCATCACTGGATTATCATCCGTTTATTCATCAGAATAGGTATACTGGCCATCAGGCCATTAGGTATTATTCACAATGCATTACAACATCCACTAGTAATTAGGCCATTTAAATTACGATATTCATTCTTTGAGATTTCCAAGAGACCTACATCATGGATCAATCCTCTTATGCTTCATAACACCTGAATCTCTACATAGTAGCCATTTCCAAGGAGAATTTCACACATTAACGCACACCTATAATCATATTTGTTTCCTTCATGGCATATCGGTCAAGCTAGACCATTATTCCGTTACGGACAATCATACTCTCAATGAACCTTGTTCAATGCCATCCATGGCGATTCTCTCAATTTCTTCATTCTACTCATAATACATAATTATTTCGTCTCACCAATGCTTACTCAACACTAACTCCTTATGGATTTAAATCCCATGTTTCAATATCTCTCACATTACCAATTGACCAGCATTATAATTTCAAGTGGTCAAATCCCATAGGATTAATCATCAATTATTCTATTTACTTTTCCACATGAACCATCTCAATTTGTTTAAGTGTACATCCTCAATCAGGGACTTATAACTTCTAATCAGATATAGAATATTCACACTCATACCTGAGCATACCTGTTCACCATTTTCAACAATCCAACAGGTTCTAAACCTCTCACCTTGATGAAGTCTATTCACCAAGTCCACTTGTACATACTATACTACACATTTATTTGGAAGTTTCACCAATGCCATCTTCATACTATAGACTCATCTTAATTATATATATTTATTATTCGTAGTATTACAAGGTTCACCCATGCAATACCGTACATATCATAGGTTTGTTTACAACTTTCACTTATAATCCAGCTTTATAATTTCATCTACAAGGTCAGACAAAACATTTAAGTCTGTTTCCCTTAAGTCCTATAATATTCATGTTTTACTTACTGCCATCTCTTGTCCATGGAGCAGTCAATACTGCAGCCACAACATCAGGCTAAGGACTTACATTCGGTGCTCCAAGGTTGCCACGCAGGCTTCTTACGATGACTACGCATGTAACACAAAGGAATGGGTTGATCAGACCCACACTAAGGAATCACATATGCAGTAATCGATAAGAATCTACATACAACTATGCAACACACAACACAACTATATATACATTATCAGAGTTCCCTAACAAAACTGCTCTGATACCATAAAATGTAACAGCCCGTTACGTACCGGTATTGTTAACATTAATTATGATATTAAGCGCAGTTACAATCACAGCAGTTCATTTATAAAAACGAGAATAAATTTTTTTCCGACTATTACGCGAGCATTTAAATCATAAAAAGGCGTAATAATTAAAAGCTGTGACCGTAACCGTAAACTCTTGCGGAAGACTTATTTAAACTATTTTTATAACTTACATCATTTATTATAAGTTACTAAGGAGTTCCCATAAACTCACTTAGCCTATTTCCAACTTTACGTTTTTACCAATTCGAACATGTTTCACTCTAAATTTTTCTGCGACCAAACCGATCGCAACCAACCCTTCTTCTCAGATTATATTTTTGTATTACTTAATTCCCTTTTTAACAAGCTATCATACGCTCAATTCGGAGCTCATTTGCTCCGGTTATCGCCGTTTGAAGTTGGATCAGCAAATAGCCAAACAACCCCAAAAACAGCACCAAACCACTCACCTTTCTCGATTTACTTCACTCAATCCATTCAACCATTTGCTCTCAAATTTTTATCCTACAAACTAGACATCTCAAACTTCATTTTGATATATCACACGCTTAATTTGACTGAGAAACGAAGCGGGAATTAATTTCCCAAATCCGGTCCAGAATCTGCCTCAGGTGCAGGGCACATGAGCAGTCCGTGTTTCTCTATTTTTTTCAGTCCGAAGATCAACCCATAATTTCCTACAATTTTGACACAAGGTAAAGGACATCTCAAACTTCAAAATGGCGTATGGCACGTCCCTAGGGGACCTCTATGGAGGGAGATATGCTCTCCCGAAGTTCGCCTAAAATCTGCCAATTCTACAGAAAATTTGCCAGAGTTTCCTTTGTTTTTCCAATAATCCCAAAATTGTAAACGATCATTTAAACCTCAAATGTACCTAATAAACACATGATAATACAGTAATAATCCAATGGGTGGCACACACAAGGACCAACAACGCCTTGGGGCACTTACAACCCAATCCAGTTTATAGTTATTAAACATAGAGTCCATATTAATCATTCTTAAGTAGTTGCAATCACTAACACCTTTTTCATGCATATTTCCATCATACATATTATCATAACCTAAAATAAGCCTAAGGCCCTTCCATCATAAATAGACATGCATCAATACTATTACAATATGGCTTTACAAATTACAACTTGAAACTAAAACTTCAAATTACATTCTTCTAAAATTTCAACTTAATTTAAAAGACAACATAACCAAATACATCACTACTAGACTTAGGCAAAATGGCATGAACAAGATGCTAATGAAGATACTAGTAAATACAAATGACATGTTCATGCCCTAAGTTTAGCCTAGGCCACACGGCCAACAAAATGCAAAATATGACGCGCTCCACCGCTCACTCAATGGGCTTCTTGCCCGAGGCTCCTGCTCCACTGCTACCTCTTGAAATAAATGCCCCGAGACGGGGTGAGATATACGAATATATCTCAGTAACCAAGAGGTTCTGGAGAAAACTCCACCCAATGGTTCACTTCGATGCATATCAATAGAATACAACAACCACTTTGAAAACGGGATATAGCAAGGGATTTAGAGAAATGGGGAATATAAAGATACAAAATACGACGATACGGGATGGTAACCCCAATTCCACGTACGCCCTGGGCATATATAAGCCTATGGGTATCATCCAAGGTGTGTTCACAGAAACCATAACCATGATGCCCAAACCAACCAAAACGCCAAAGACATTCCTAGTGTGCTCCTACCCGGATCACACACCATGACACGCAGTCAACTGGAACTCCCTCCTGGAGACCTATCCAGCGGAAGTCCGAAAATGCCCGAAGGCTAATAAAACTGTCTACTGGCCAGAGACTCGGTACTTAAGTACCCATAGCAATAATGCATGCATGCTCATGTGTTCTATACTATTCATACACACTTCCTACCGTTGCCATCAACTGGAAAGGTGGAACAGAAAAGGGGAACAAGCCCCAGTACCAAGAGGTTACCTTAAATCGTGTTTCCACAAGCTCCGCAGCAGCTTATCCCTCAACTCGGTACACAGCGGAATGCCTACACAGAGGACATTCCCAATCACTCTCAGTTCAACCAATACATGTTAATTTATAATTATACATGCAATGAACCAATTACTTACCTCAATCCACTTGGTCCCGGACCAAGGGAAACTCACTGATTCAAGATTCGGGATTCAGGTCGACGTACGGCAACCTATACAATAACGTACATCCATTAGTACTCGTCAAATAGTATCAAAACGCAAAATCACAAAAATCCTCCCCATCCTCCCTTGATGGTTCGGCCAATGAAGTGTAAATTTGAGATTTATTTTTCTAAATTTTCTTTCTCATTTTGTTACGTCTCATTAGGTTGTCAATAGGCCAATTCAAGTGCCGGTTCGTCATTTTCGCGTCGGATTACATCAGAACGCGAAAATCCCAAAATCCCCCCTTTTTCCCTTGGAGGTTCGGCCATATAGGTGTTAATTGGGGATATATTTTTCTAAATTTTCTTTCTCATTTTATTATACTTCCACAGGTTGCCAAAAGGCCATACCAAGTGTCATTTTTCACTTTACGTCTTTTAAACAATGTTTTGCCTAATATTTTACTCTAGGATCCTTTATGGCAATTAACACCTTCAATCATTTTTCATTGATTCTACAACCTTTAAACCACCACACAACCCATCTAAGTACCATTTAGCACATCATACATCACTCAAATAATTTCCAACAACATTCATTCCTTAATTTCCCTTTAAAGGCCGAATTGCACATAATCCATTCCAAGGAATTTTCACCCAATTTTAACCATTCCACACCTCATACAATCCCATTATATCAACATATAATCATACAACAACTCACCAATACAATCCTAACACATTTTCAAAATTCAAAGTCATGACAACCTCAAAATTTTCTAAGTTACAAAATCATATTTTTCACCAATAATTTTCATGGCATTTCTAGCTCTAACACATCATTCTAAGACATTATCATCTAATACACATTTTCTATTTGAGCTCTCTAACATCACAAATCAAACAAGCCCTCTTTAGGGTTCATAAACAAATTCGAAAATAAATCTTCAAATCAATCCATGAGGGGTGTTGAAACTTACCCACAATTACGTCACAAGACTCCTCCTAGAACTCCACAAGCAATGGCTCAAGAAATCAACCCCAAAATCACAAAAATCCTAAGCATTTCGTGGCTGTATATGGCTCTTTTCTCACCATAGAGAGGGTTTCAAGGGAAACTAATCGGTGGAACGGGTTCGGATGGTGATTTCCATCGAATTTCAACACAAAAGCCTTTTACGGTGCAATCGTAACGCGGTATTTTTACCCGCGAAAAACACTATTCACTGATTTTTCTGAAACTTGCCTATCCACTCAATTTTTCGTTTTGAATCCATTTCCAGGGTTATTTTTATCATCGGAGACCTTCTGCTCAATTTTTATCTTCCTAGGGTTGCGTGTTGGCTAATTACCATTTTGCCCTTTCTTTGTATTTTGGCCTTATACTCAGGATTTTCACTAATCCTTCTCTTTAATTCTCATTTCATATTTTAAATATTATATTTTAAAAATGTGAGGTGTTATACATGACGCCAAAGAAAGAGAGTTATTATTGAATGATGGATTTTGAATATAATTCGTTGTTGCATGATGACAAAGAAATGGAAATATCTTATGCATGACGACATGTAAAGGGAAATATCTTACACATGCTTTCTGTGTAACCCTTTATCCTATGGTCTGAGAAGTTATGTTATTTATATGTAACCCTTCATCCCATGGCTTATTTTCATTATTTCTAATAATTTTCACAAGCATAAGATTTTAATTTCACTATATAGGAGAATCTGAACTCAAGGTACACGTGAAGATGCATATGTTGTTACAAAAAATTAGGCATATCGTGTCCTTGTTATTAATTTAAATAATTGCAATGAAAAATAAAATAATAGTGGTTTTGACTGTAATGTTACATTTTTCAGGAATATAACGCTATGAAGTTTCAAATATGTACGCTTCCGGGAATGTATTTCATTTGATTAAATAATTGTGGATTATGAGTTGGTCTAATTTACTATTATGTGAAAATAATATTAATCTAAATTTATTTATTTTCTGAGAATACATATTTTATGGGATTTGGTGCCTGACGGCGATGTATTCAAAGCATGTATTGACATAAATAACAAGGCAAATAAAAATGAGCTGAAAAATTAAATGAAACTAGAAGATATGCCTGCAAACGTGATAAAGCGATATGATGAAGATATAGACAAAATAATGCAAGACCAGGTTAACCTTTGGCTGCAAAAGCACAATCAAAATTAAAGGTAAAGAGATGCAAATTTATCTTGAGGTATTATTACTTCCAACCTTTTATTAATTGATCTCCTTTTTTATTTTAGGTTAGTTAGAATTGGAATAAAAGTAAAGCTATGTCAGATATACAAATTTTGATTGAGGTACAATTTAGTATTATAATATTTTTATAAAAATTATTTCTAACAAGTGTATTAATAGCAAGTATTAAATAAGTAGTGGCGTGGATGCTCTCGAACAAGGACAACCCTCCTTTCAGTTTGTATCATTTTTATGGGAATATCTTACGCATGACGCCAAGGAAGGAGAGTTATTATCGAATGATGGATTTTGAATATAATTCGTTGTTGCATGACGATGAATAATGGATTTAGAATATAATTCGTTGTTGCATGACGACAAAGAAATGGAAATATCTTATGCATGACGACATGTAAAGGGATATATCTTACACATGATTTCTGTCTAACCCTTTATCCTATGGTCTGAGAAGTTATGTTATTTATATGTAACCCTTCATCCCATGGGTTCTTTTCATTATTTCTAATAATTTTCGCAAGCAAAAGATTGTAATTTCACTATATAGGAGAATCTGAACTCAAGGTACACGTGAAGACGCGCATATGTTGTTACAACAAATGAGGCATATCTTGTCCTTGTTATTAATTTAAATAATTGCAATGAAAAATAAAATAAGGGTGGTTATGACTGTAATGTTACATTTTTCAGGAATATAACGCTATGAAGTTTCAAATATGTACGCTTCCGGGAATGTATTTCATTTGATTAAATAATTGTGCATTATGAGTTGGTCTAATTTACTATTATGTGAAAATAATATTAATCTATATTTATTTATTTTCTGAGAATACATATTTTATGGGATTTGGTGCCTGACGGCGATGTATTCAAAGCATGTATTGACATAAATAACAAGGCAAATAAAAATGAGATGAAAAATTAAATGAAACTAGAAGATATGCCTGCAAACGTGATAAAGCGATATGATGAAGATATGGACAAAATATTGCAAGACCAGGTTAACCTTTGGCTGCAAAAGCACAATCAAAATTACAGGTAAAGATATGCAAATTTATCTTGAGGTATTATTACTTCCAACCTTTTATTAATTTATCTCCTTTTTTATTTTAGGTTAGTTAGAATTGGAAAAAAAGTAAAGCTATGTCAGATATACAAATTTATATTGCGGTACAATTTAGTATTAAAATATTTTTGTAAAAATTATATCTAACAAGTGTATTAAGAACAAGTATTAATTAAGCAGTGGCGTGGATGCTCTCGAACAAGGACAACCCTACTTTTAAGAATAAAAAATGACATTGTTAAATATAACTAACGAAAAGAGCTTACGCGTAGAAGAAAAAGGGAGAGACATAAATAGACGTGTAGTAGGAGACTTCTACACAATTGGTGAGACAGAGACATGTTGTGGTTAGGTATAATTTTATATTTTAAATTAGTTTTCTTCTTCGTATTTAATATTTGTAATTTCTCAAAAAATTTAATATCTTTAGTGAATAACATATATTGTCAATAATTGTATTAAATGTAGATGTGCGTCTAGATGCACTCCACATTTAGTTTTGTTAGTGAGTAGGTTTGAGGATCAATTAGAAATTTAATAGATTAGAATATCTATCATTTTCTTTGTCTATTCTCTCTTTCATTTATTAGAAAAGAATATTGCGTGGAGGACACGTATTCTGTTATTTTTTATATGTTGAAAGGGAAGATTTTTCAAAGGTAAGCACGTCTAACTTTTATCTATTTCATGTGTTTTGGAGTGTCTTGAACTGATTGGTATCATAATTTTTTGTTTCAAAGTAAGATTTCCCTTCACATCCCTCAACGCCTTTGTGTATAGTAAGGCATGTTACAAAAAAGGTGTAAATTTTTCGGATTGTATCATTTTTATGGGAATATCTAACGCATGACGCCAAGGAAGGAGAGTTATTATTGAATGATGAATTTTGAATATAATTCATTGTTGCATGACGATGAATGATGGATTTAGAATATAATTCATTGTTGCATGACGACAAAGAAATGGAAATATCTTATGCATGACGACATGTAAAGGGAAATATCTTACACATGATTTCTGTGTAACCCTTTATCCTATGGTCTGAGAATTTATGTTATTTATATGTAACTCTTCATCCCATGGCTTATTTTCATTATTTCTAATAATTTTCACAAGCATAAGATTGTAATTTCACTATATAGGAGAATCTGAACTCAAGGTACACGTGAAGACGCATATGTTGTTACAACAAACGAGGCATATCTTGTCCTTGTTATTAATTTAAATAATTGCAGTGAAAAAAAAATTATGGTGGTTTTGACTGTAATGTTACATTTTTCAGGAATATAACGCTATGAAGTTTCAAATATGTACGCTTCCGGGAATGTATTTCATTTGATTAAATAATTGTGCATTATGAGTTGGTCTAATTTACTATTATGTGAAAATAATATTAATCTATATTTATTTATTTTCTGAGAATACATATTTTATGGGATTTGGTGCCTGACGGCGATGGATTCAAAGCATGTATTGACATATATAACAAGGCAAATAAAAATGAGCTGAAAAATTAAATGAAACTAGAAGATATGCCTGCAAACATGATAAAGGGATATGATGAAGATATGGACAAAATATTACAAGACCAGGTTAACCATTGGCTGCAAAAGCACAGTCAAAATTACAGGTAAAGAGATGCAAATTTATCTTGAGGTATTATTACTTCCAACCTTTTATTAATTGATCTCCTTTTTCATTTTAGGTTAGTTAGAATTGGAACCAAAGTAAAGCTATGTAATATATACAAATTTAGATTGAGGTAAAATTTAGTATTATAATATTTTTATAAAAATTATTTCTAACAAGTGTATTAATAACAAGTATTAATTAAGCAGAGGGATGGATGTTCCCGAACAAGGACAACCCTACTTTCAAGAATAAAAAATGACATTGTTAAATATAATTAAAGAAAAGAGCCTACGCGTAGAAGTAAAATGTAGAGACATAAATGGACGTGTAGTAGGAGATGTCTACAGAATTTGTGAGACAGAGACCTGTTGTGTTCAGGTATAATTTTATATTTTAAATTAGTTTTCTTCTTCGTATTTAATATTTGTAATTTCTCAAAAAAATTAATATCTTTAAGGAATAACATATATTGTCAATAATTGTATTAAATGTAGATGTGCGTCTAGATGCACTCCACTTTTTGTTTTGTTAGTGAGTAGGTTAGAGGATCAGTTAGAATTTTAATATATTAGAATATCTATCATTTACTTTGTCTATGCTCTCTTTCATTTATTAGGAAAGAATATTGCGTGGAGGACACGTATTCTATTATTTTTGGTATGTTGAAAGGGAAGATTTTTCAAAGGTAAGCACGTCTAACTTTTATGTATTTCATGTGTTTTGGAGTGTCTTGAACTGATTGGTATCATAATTTCTTCTTACAAAGTAAGATTTCCCTTCACATCCCTCATCGCCTTTGTGTATGGTAAGGCCTGTTACAAAAATGGTGTAAATTTTTCGTATTGTATCATTTTTATGGGAATATCTCACGCATGACGCCAAGGAAGGAGAGTTATTATTGAATGATGGATTTAGAATATAATTCGTTGTTGCATGATGACAAAGAAATGGAAATATCTTATGCATGACGACATGTAAAGGGAAATATCTTACACATGATTTCTGTGTAACCCTTTATCCTATGGTCTGAGAAGTTATGTTATTTATATGTAACCCTTCATCCCATGGCTTATTTTCATTATTTCTAATAATTTTCACAAGCATAAGATTGTAATTTCAATATATAGGAGAATCTGAACTCAAGGTACACGTGAAGACGCATATGTTGTTACAACAAATGAG
This sequence comes from Gastrolobium bilobum, assembly GCF_033153095.1. Classification (NCBI taxonomy): domain Eukaryota; kingdom Viridiplantae; phylum Streptophyta; class Magnoliopsida; order Fabales; family Fabaceae; genus Gastrolobium; species Gastrolobium bilobum. The sequence goes on along the minus strand of NW_026896748.1, from coordinate 4,162 downwards.
GCATATCTTGTCCTTGTTATTAATTTAAATAATTGCAATGAAAAATAAAATTATGGTGGTTTTGACTGTAATGTTACATTTTTCAGGAATATAACGCTATGAAGTTTCAAATATGTACGCTTCCGGGAATGTATTTCATTTGATTAAATAATTGTGCATTATGAGTTGGTCTAATTTACTATTATGTGAAAATAATATTAATCTATATTTATTTATTTTCTGAGAATACATATTTTATGGGATTTGGTGCCTGACGGCGATGGATTCAAAGCATGTATTGACATATATAACAAGGCAAATAAAAATGAGCTGAAAAATTAAATGAAACTAGAAGATATGCCTGCAAACATGATAAAGGGATATGATGAAGATATGGATAAAATATTACAAGACCAGGTTAACCATTGGCTGCAAAAGCACAGTCAAAATTACAGGTAAAGAGATGCAAATTTATCTTGAGGTATTATTACTTCCAACCTTTTATTAATTGATCTCCTTTTTCATTGTAGGTTAGTTAGAATTGGAACCAAAGTAAAGCTATGTAATATATACAAATTTAGATTGAGGTACAATTTAGTATTATAATATTTTTATAAAAATTATTTCTAACAAGTGTATTAATAACAAGTATTAATTAAGCAGAGGCATGGATGTTCCTGAACAAGGACAACCCTACTTTCAAGAATAAAAAATGACATTGTTAAATATAATTAAAGAAAAGGGTCTACGCATAGGTGAAAAAGGGAGAGACATAAATGGACGTGGAGTAGGAGACTTCCACATAATTGGTGAGACAGAGACATGTTGTGTTCAGGTATAATTTTACATTTTAAATTAGTTTTCTTCTTCGTATTTAATATTTGTAATTTCTCAAAAAATTTAATATCTTTAAGGAATAACATATATTGTCAATAATTGTATTAAATGTAGATGTGCGTCTAGATGCACTCCACTTTTTGTTTTGTTAGTGAGTAGGTTAGATGATCAGTTAGAATTTTAATATATTAGAATATCTATCATTTACTTTGTCTATGCTCTCTTTCATTTATCAGGAAAGAATATTGCGTGGAGGACACGTATTCTATTATTTTTGGTATGTTGAAAGGGAAGATTTTTCAAAGGTAAGCACGTCTAACTTTTATCTATTTCATGTGTTTTGGAGTGTCTTGAACTGATTGGTATCATAATTTTTTCTTACAAAGTAAGATTTCCCTTCACATCCCTCATCGCCTTTGTGTATGGTAAGGCCTGTTACAAAAATGGTGTAAATTTTTCGTATTGTATCATTTTTATGGGAATATCTCACGCATGACGCCAAGGAAGGAGAGTTATTATTGAATGATGGATTTAGAATATAATTCGTTGTTGCATGATGACAAAGAAATGGAAATATCTTATGCATGACGACATGTAAAGGGAAATATCTTACACATGATTTCTGTGTAACCCTTTATCCTATGGTCTGAGAAGTTATGTTATTTATATGTAACCCTTCATCCGATGGCTTCTTTTCATTATTTCTAATAACTTTCGCAAGCATAAGATTGTAATTTCACTATATAGGAGAATCTGAACTCAAGGTACACGTGAAGACGCTTATGTTGTTACAACAAACGAGGCATATCTTTTCCTTGTTATTAATTTAAATAATTGCAATCAAAAATAAAATTGTGGTGGTTTTGACTGTAATGTTACATTTTTCAGGAATATAACACTATGAAGTTTCAAATATGTACGCTTCCGTGAATGTATTTCATTTGATTAAATAATTGTGCATTATGAGTTGGTCTAATTTACTATTATGTGAAAATAATATTAATCTATATTTATTTATTTTCTGAGAATACATATTTTATGGGATTTGGTGCCTGACGGCGATGTATTCAAAGCATGTATTGACATAAATAACAAGGCAAATAAAAATGAGCTGAAAAATTAAATGAAACTAGAAGATATGCCTGCAAACGTGATAAAGCGATATGATGAAGATATGGAAAAAATATTGCAAGACCAGGTTAACCTTTGGCTGCAAAAGCACAATCAAAATTACAGGTAAAGATATGCAAATTTATCTTGAGGTATTATTACTTCCAACCTTTTATTAATTGATCTCCTTTTTTATTTTAGGTTAGTTAGAATTGGAAAAAAAGAAAAGCTATGTCAGATATACAAATTTATATTGCGGTACAATTTAGTATTAAAATATTTTTATAAAAATTATTTCTAACAAGTGTATTAAGAACAAGTATTAATTAACCAGTGGCGTGGATGCTCTCGAACAAGGACAACCCTACTTTTAAGAATAAAAAATGACATTGTTAAATATAACTAAAGAAAAAAGCCTATGCGTAGAAGAAAAAGGGAGAGACATAAATAGACGTGTAGTAGGAGACTTCTACACAGTTGGTGAGACAAAGACATTTTGTGTTTAGGTATAATTTTATATTTTACATTAGTTTTCTTCTTTGTATTTAATATTTGTAATTTCTCAAAAAAATTAATATCTTTAAGGAATAACATATATTGTCAATAATTGTATTAAATGTAGATATGCGTCTAGATGCACTCCACTTTTTGTTTTGTTAGTGAGTAGGTTAGAGGATCAATTAGAAATTTAATATATTAGAATATCTATCATTTACTTTGTCTATTCTCTCTTTCATTTATTAGAAAAGAATATTGCGTGGAGGACACGTATTCTATTATTTTTGGTATGTTGAAAGGGGAGATTTTTCAAAGGTAAGAACATCTAACTTTTATCTATTTCATGTGTTTTGGAATGTCTTGAACTGATTGGTATCATAATTTTTTGTTTCAAAGTAAGATTTCCCTTCACATCCCTCAACGACTTTGTCTATGGTAAGGCATGTTACAAAAATGGTGTAAATTTTTCGGATTGTATCATTTTTATGGGAATATCTAACGCATGACGCCAAAGAAGGAGAGTTATTATTGAATGATGAATTTTGAATATAATTCATTGTTGCATGACGATGAATGATGGATTTAAAATATAATTCATTGTTGCATGACGACAAAGAAATGGAAATATCTTATGCATGACGACATGTAAAGGGAAATATCTTACACATGATTTCTGTGTAACCCTTTATCCTATGGTCTGAGAATTTATGTTATTTATATGTAACCCTTCATCCCATGGCTTATTTTCATTATTTCTAATAATTTTCACAAGCATAAGATTGTAATTTCACTATATAGGAGAATCTGAACTCAAGGTACACGTGAAGACGCATATGTTGTTACAACAAACGAGGCATATCTTTTCCTTGTTATTAATTTAAATAATTACAGTGAAAAAAAAAATTATGGTGGTTTTGATTGTAATGTTACATTTTTCAGGAATATAACGCTATGAAGTTTCAAATATGTACGCTTCCGGGAATGTATTTCATTTGATTAAATAATTGTGCATTATGAGTTGGTCTAATTTACTATTATGTGAAAATAATATTAATCTATATTTATTTATTTTCTGAGAATACATATTTTATGGGATTTGGTGCCTGACGGCGATGGATTCAAAGCATGTATTGACATATATAACAAGGCAGATAAAAATGAGCTGAAAAATTAAATGAAACTATAAGATATGCCTGCAAACATGATAAAGGGATATGATGAAGATATGGACAAAATATTACAAGACCAGGTTAACCATTGGCAGCAAAAGCACAGTCAAAATTACAGGTAAAGATATGCAAATTTATCTTGAGGTATTATTACTTCCAACCTTTTATTAATTGATCTCCTTTTTTATTTTAGGTTAGTTAGAATTGGAACAAAAGTAAAGCTATGTCAGATATGCAAATTTAGATTGCAGTACAATTTAGTATTATAATATTTTTATAAAAATTATTTCTAACAAGTGTATTAATAACAAGTATTAATTAAGCAGTGGCGTGGATGCTCTCGAACAAGGACAACCCTACTTTTAAGAATAAAAAATGACATTGTTAAATATAACTAAAGAAAAGAGCTTACGCGTAGAAGAAAAAGGGAGAGACATAAATAGACGTGTAGTAGGAGACTTCTACACAATTGGTGAGACAGAGACATGTTGTGTTTAGGTATAATTTTATATTTTAAATTAGTTTTCTTCTTCGTATTTAATATTTGTAATTTCTCAAAAATTTAATAT